>NC_083354.1:92197491-92500521 GCF_030254825.1 Meriones unguiculatus | reverse complement strand
GACAAGAGGTAATTCACAGTATAATGAATGGTAGACAAGATATCACTACCTTTTTGTTTAATAGATATTTTCAGGAGGGCTTTAGCGTTACTAGGTACATAATTAAATCTAACTATGTAAGAATGAACCAAATTTCAAAATGATTTCCTTCTAGATGTGATTGAAAAGAATCACAAAAAAAAAAAAAAAAGTGAAATGTGGCTTGCTTAGGACAGTGACATCATTATCCCCAAGGAATAGCATTGTGATGAGTTGATGAGTTTGATTAGTTTTCCTGGGATCATGCTTCATATGCAAATCGATGTAAATCACAAGAACTGAGAGCTGTTGTTTCCAGTGATAATCTGGAGCTAGTAGTGCTCTTTCTGAACACTTGGGATCTATTTAAGAATATAAGGAGTAACTTCAATAGTTTCTATATTAAAAAAGCATGTAAACAAACGTGCTTAAACTTTCATAAAATTTCCATGGATCTTTTCCAAGCAGGACAGTTGACCCCAAGTTAAAAGTATAATTTTAGAAGATACTGAATCCTTAATTGTTAGTTACTCTGTATCCTTCAAATCCTGCTGGAATGTGTAACCTAAATCTTTAGTGAAAAGAGTATCTCATGATAATATATTTTCTATTTATATATGTGAAAGCAATAATTAGCATGAAGTTCATTTTAGCACAACAAGAAAGAAAATAGCAAAAGAAGAAAATATGTAATTAAATAAGTTTTGTCACGGGCTGCTTTACTGTTCCCTTGTATCTGGGAATGATGTGTGGCCAACTCCAGCCCAGAGCAGCTTGAGGATAAGGAAAAGTGCAAGAGTGACATCTCTACAATTTTAAAAACAGAAATATAAAATAATCAATTATTTTATATTCTGATAAAGAAAAGCCTACAGCATAATTTTCTTTATTCAATCAAAAGTTACTTAGTTTGGTTTTTAAATTTTGTTACATCTGTGTGTGTGTGTGTGTGTGTGTGTGTGTGTGTGTGTGTGCTATATGTTGGGGGAGGCACACTAAACACCTCAACACACTCATCTTGTGGAGGCCATAGGCTAACATCAAGATAAGTTCCTTAGTTGTTTCTCCATCTTTTTTTTTTTTAAACAGAATAAGTTACTGAATCTGTAACTTACCATTTACTCAGTGAGCCTCTGGATTTGGCTGTCTCCACAGCTTACCACCCCCACTCCCCAAGCCATTAAATCATCAGATGGTGGACTAATGCTGCAACATTTGACTTTTATGTAGGTGCTGGGGATCCAAACTCAGGTACTCGCACTTGCACGGAGAGGACTTTACTCATGGAGTAAAGTGTTCCCAGCACACATTTCTTTTTCTTTCTTTCTTTTTTTTAACTGCACAATCTTTAAATGCCAAGTAAAGATTAAATATACTCAAAGAACATAATAACATGATGTTTTTATACATGTTTACATTGTGTAATGAGAACTTAGTAAACTCTTTGCTTTTAACCCTTCAGGGAGTTGATCATTACAAGAAGAATGTCCTCCTGCTCACATGGAATGTTAAGTCTATGTGAACTGCTCACAGTTTCCTTCTGGTGGTTGGGAATGGGAAGGTCATTAACTTTACTTACTCCCATTTCTCATCAAGGTTGTTTTAATAATGGATAATATACATATAATGGTAAAATCTTTTGTGAATTTAATAAATCTGTAAATCATTCCTATGATTTGAAGAAGTGTATTGAATATATGCTACATCTTCTAAAAATATGTTATAAGGGCAGAGAGATTTTGAGTATCTTTTATGAGCATTGCAATTAATGAAACCTAGTTATATCTGAATGGGAAATTATGGATGCTATCATTTACTTGAGGAAGATGATATCATCTTTAAATACCAAAACAAATGACATCAATTTGTCCTACTCATTTGATTGTTAAATAGGTTTCTTCCCGGTTGAGAATGTAACCCTTCTACCTGTGTACACAATAAGATGAAAATTAGTGATAAAGTTCTAAGGTAAAGTCCTCCAGCTTGAGAGGTCTGACCTCTAAATTTAACAGGTTAAAAGAGAAAAAGACAGTGTGGATGATGAGGATAATTTCTCTAACATCAGAAAGCAGGAGCGTGTTTATCTCCCATGCTTTAATCCTAATAAACATCAGCCATCAGAGAAGAATGCAGCAGATCTGTTTGGATAACAGCTTTGGCAAACTGCAGACATGTTTTCTTTACTTACCACACCCACGCTATGACTCAGGAGAAGGATTCTGAAGAAGGCTTCTGAAAAATAAAATCCAATATGCTTATTGGTGCCCAATTTTTGATAGTTTAATATATATTTCAAATAGAAATGCAAGTGGGAGTAGAAATAACAAAGAGCTCAAATAATTAGCATATTGAGATCATGGAAATTGTTTTCAGTAAAATCACATTTATTGGAAATGGCCAAACTGTGTACAGCAGAAGTCAGTAGGAAAAAAAATGTTAGAAAAATGATGTCATCGTATAACATTCCTCCCAGAACTGATGTTATAAAGAGACTTAAAAGCAGACTGAAAAGGTGGGATACTTTATCTCCTGTTTTCATAACTATGAGTTGTAGCCAGATTTTTTGGCTATTTTATTGGATTCTCTTTACCACCCTTTTACATCCCAATCCCTTCCAACCCCCCAACACTAGGTAGAAGAGGAAAAAAAAGAAAGGGGAAAGGCAGAATAGATCTTTTTAGACTTCTTCCTACTGATTAGCGGTGTAGAGTTCCTTGGGTTAGGTTCAAGCTTCACTGTCAGGATCGCCCCAACAGGCAACCAGCAATCTAGCAAACACCAAAATCAAGCAGCAACCAGCAAAAGCCTCAGCAGGAGCCAGTAGCATCACGGGCAGCAGGAGGGATTATTTACTCTCTAAACAGTATTCGGCATTCCAAATGTAAAACTGTCTTCAGCTGGCACCATCACACCCCTGCCAGAGCAGGAGACAAATTACAGTAAGCTGCTGTGGACAGGCTGAAGCAGCCCCATATCCCACACCTGGGATTAAAACAAAAAGCACATTTCCAACATAACTGGTTTTAAAGAAACCAAAATTTTTCCTACAAGGAGTCCATAATCCTATGAGGCCATATTGACTGATGTTTATCCGTTCTGTCCTCTAAGTCACTACCTATGAAGTTTATTTTCCGAACCTTTGTAAAGGGACCAATGTGCTTGCAGCCATGAAGAAATCACATGCAATGTTAAGCCTTTGTGGATGAAATTGTGGACACGTTTTTATGTACTTCTCCTGCACTATAAGACATCTAGTTTTATGGTGCTCTGAATTGTCACGTACAAACATTAAAAACCCAGCAAAACATTGAAAGAAATTATGTTAACTATTATGGTATTTGTTAGTATTTATTTTAAAATGCCACACATATATAGATCTGATATGAAAGAGTGTAATTTGAGGAAAGGGAAGCAGAAGAAAGTTAGGGCCTGAGTGGGCCATGATGCCAGAGAGAGGGAAAGGGAAATGGGGGGAGGGAGGGTGCTCAGGAAAGGGGAAGAAATCCAGACAGAGATATCAAGAGAGGAGAGAAAGCAGGTGGGAGTGGCAGACTGCTTATATATGGCCTACATGACTTAATAGGATGCAGGTAGTGACATAGGACATTGTCAGGACCCTGAAGACCCCTAAGGGCAGGCTAGTTGAATTGCCTGCACAACATAACAGTATTTATCATATCATTCACACATGGCTCTTTGAAGAGTGTTGAAGGGTCTGGAAACATGGCACGGTCAGTACAATGCCTACTGAAAGAGCATGGGGCTCTGAACTGGAATCTCCAGCTCTCACATAGAAAAGCTGGGTGCAGCCATGCTAGTCCTTAACTCTAGTACTGTGGGCAGTGGGCATGGGAAGACAGGTGGGTCCCTGGATTGTACTGACTGATCTAGTTAAGATAAGAGAGAGAAAAGAGAAAAGAAAAAAATGTGTGGAGTGATTAAAAAACACACCCATTGTCCTCTGGTCTCCACAGTCATATGCACATATGAGCATTCACAACTGCACACATCTAACAAACAAGCCCACACTCCCACACACATACACCCTCCATACACACAAAAACTGCATTGCCCAACACAGTGTAGACTGTGATACATCATGTGCTTTTCTCTTTTTTGTTGTTGTTCACTATCCTTCTAAAGGACAAAATGGACCCGAGAAAGTAGTTTTGGTTTCCTCGAAACAGTTTTTATTTTCTCAATAGAGGAATATGGAATGGCAGAGAAACACTTACAGAAATGCTCAACATCCTTAGTCATCAAGGAAATGCAAATCAAAATGACCCTGAGATTTCACCTGACACACCATCAGAATGGCTAAGATCAAAAACGCAAATGACAACACATGCTGGAGAGGTTGTGGAGAAAGGGGAACCGTCCTCCACTGTAAACATGTACAACCACTTTGGAAATCAACTTGGTGCTTTCTCAGAAAATTTAGAATAGTGCCACCTCAAGATCCAGCTATACCACTCCTAGGCATATATCCAAAACATGCCCAAGTATACAACAAGGACATTTGCTCAACCATATTCATAGCAGCTTTATTCATAATAGCCAGAATCTGGAAACAACGTGGATGTCTCTCATCGGAGGAATGAATACAGAAATCATGGTATATTTACACAATGAAATACTACTCAGCAATTAAAAACAAGGAAATCATGAAATTTGCAGGCAAATGGTGGGAACTAGAAAAGATCATCCTGAGTGAGGTAGCCCAGAAGCAGAAATACACACGTGGTATATACTCGCTTATAAGTGGATATTAGACACATAATATAAGATAAACATAATAAAATCTGTACACGTAAAGAAGCTAAATAAGAAGGAGGATCCTAGGTAAGATGATCAATCCTTATTCAGAAGGACAACTGGGATGGACTTTGGAAGAAGGAGAAAACAGGGAACAGGACAGGAGCCTACCGCAGAGGACCTCTGAAAGATTCTACCCAGCAATGTATCAAAGCAGATGCTGAGGCTCATAGCCAAACTTTGGGCACAGTGCAGGGAATCTTAGGAAATAAGGAGAAGATGAAAGAACTGGAGGGGACAGGAGCTCCACGAGGAGAACAACAAAACAACAACAATAACAAAAACTGGGGCCCAGGTATCTTTTCTGAGACTGATATTCCAACCAAGGACCATGCATGGAGATAACCTAGACCCCCTGCACAGATATAGCCCATGGCAGCTCAGTAAGTGGCTTCCCTAGTAAGGAGAAAAGGGAGTGTCTCTGACATGAACTCAGTGGCTGGCTCTTTGATCACCTCCCCTTAAGGGGAAACAGCCTTACCAGGTGACAGAGGAAGACAATGCAGATAATCATGATGAGACCTGAGAGGCTAGGGTCAGAGGAAAGGGGAGGAGGTCTTCCCCTAACAGTGGACTGGGGGAGGACCAAGGGAGGAGAAGAGGGAGAGACTCTGGGATTAGGAGGAGATGAGGGAAGGGGCTACAGTTGAGATACTAAGTGAATAAATTGTAGTTAATAAAAAAAAGTTTAAAAAAAAATCTGTTTCAAAATCTGGGTGCAGTGGTGCATGCTTATAATCACAGCACTCCGGGAGGCAGAGGCAGGCAGATCTCTGTGAGTTTGAGGCCAGCCTGGTCTACAATGCGAGTCCAGGACAGCCTAGGCTACAGAGAGACAGCTTGCTTAAAAAAAAAAAAAAAATTAAAGCAACAACAAAAAGAAATTCTCTTAAATAGTTGTTTTGAAAAAAATACGTTCATATGTTCATATATTTGGACACAGCGATTTATTTTTAAAAGAGACTCATAAAACCATAATAGTTACTACTATAAAAATAGTTATGGAGCCTTTAGCCAAATTCATAGACTAAAAGTATACTGGAGTGTTCTGAGTAAGCTTTGACAATTCCCAATATTGTAGCATAACATGCTAGAGTAAATATTCACTGAAATAAATTTCTTAAATTTCCTTGCACGTAAAAATCCTCCCATGCACCAAGAAACAAAAAGCTTCTTTTATTTTGTACTGCTAAACTAATATATGAATCACCTTCAGATTTTTATTATAAGTACAAAAGTTGGCTTATAGGACATTAATTTATTTTTTCTAAATCTCAGGTGAAGATGGAAGTCTAAGTCCAAGGTAATGCAGACATGATTGGTCACAAAACATGCCTTTCCACCTGGATGTCAGAAAGTCACTCTTGATTGGGTTTTCTGTGTTTGACTTTTCCTCTGCATATATCCATTCTTACCGTCTCTTCTTATAACTACACCGGTTCTATCAGATTAAAGCTCTGTCTTAATTTAATCTTTATTGCAGGGCTTTCCTGGATCTCACTTGAAGTATAATTAAGACACAGACATCTATATAATTTAATGCTGTTGGCCTTTTGCTTGGCCAACAGCTAGCTACTCACTTAACCCAACTTCTCTGGCACTCCTTCTTATGACATGGCTCTCTGTCACTGCCTACCTCCCTGCATTTCTGCCCCATCCACCTGGAAGTCGCACCCATACTTCCTGCCACAGCTTCTGCTGCCAGCTCTTTAGTATGTGAAAAGCCACATTTTTATTATTATTATTATTCAACTAGTAGATTGGCTAAAATCACTTTCTCCACAGAGTTTGCTTTATTTTCCAAAGGCAGGTGAGGAAGTGGTATTTACATACCCTGTTTGTGAGGCATTGCCATTTTCAAATACCAATTGAAAACACACTTTTTCATAGACAGAAATATAATATAATACGATATTTGTGCCACACCCCAACAAAACTTAGTTACCGCTTTAAGGGCTTTATCTCTAACTATATACATATTGGGAACTAATTTTTATGACAACTAATTTTGAGAGAGACAAAACCTGCAAGTAATGTACTACTCAAAAGTTTTATTTAATAATAGATAATATTTAAAATATAAAAATATACATATAAAAATACATAACAGCAACAGCACAGGCTCTAAGAGCAACAATCAATGAATGGGACCTCATGAAACTGAAAAGCTTCTGAAAAGCAAAGGACACCGTCCTCAAAACAAAATGACTGCCTACAGATTGGGAAAGAATCTTCACCAACTCTCTCTCTGACAGAGGGCTAATATCCAGTATATATAAAGAACTAAAGAAGTTGAAAAGCAACAAATCAAGTACTCCAATTAAAAAGTGGGGAAAAGAGCTAAACAGAGAATTCTCTCTAGAGGAATATCAAATGGCAGAGAAACACTCAAAGAAATGCTCAACATCATTAGCCATTAGGGAAATGCAAATCAAAACTACCATGAGATTTCACCTTACACCCATCAGAATGGCCAAGATCAAAACCTCAAGTGGAGAAAGAGGAACCCTCCTCCACTGCTGGTAGGAATGTAAACTTGTACAGCCACTCAGGAAATCAATCTGGTGCTTTCTCAGACAACAAGGAATAGCACTTCCTCAAGATCCAGCTATACCACTACTAGGCATATATCCAAAAAAGGCCCAAGTACACAATAAGGACATTTGCTCAACCATGTTTGTAGCAGCTTTGTTTGTAATAGCCAGAAGCTGGAAACAACCCAGATGCCCCTCAACTGAAGAATGGATACAGAAATTGTGGTACATCTACACAACGGAATACTACTCAGCAATTAAAAACAAGGAAATCATGAAACTTGCAGGCAAATGGTGGGATCTGGAAAGGATCATCCTGAGTGAGCTATCCCAGAAGCAGAAAGACACACATGATATATACTCACTCATATAGACATATAATATAGGATAAACCTACTAAAATCTGTACACCTAAAGAAACTAATCAAGAGGGAGGACTCTGGCTAAAATGCTCAATCCCCACTCCAAAAGGCAAAGAGGATGGATACCAGAAGAAGAAAACAGGAAACAAATTAGGAGTCTCCCACAGAGGGCCTCTGAAAGGCTCTGCCCTGCAGACTATCAAAGCAGATGTTGAGACTTATGGCCAAACTTTGGGCAGAATGCAGGGAATCTTATGAAAGAAGTGGGAAATAATAGTAAGAGCTAGAGAGGGCAGGAGGTCCACAAGGAGAGCAACAGAACCAAAAATTTGAGCACAGGGGTCTTTCCTGAGACTCATACTCCAACCAAGTACCATGCATGGAGATAACCTAGAACCGCTGCACAGATGTAGCCCATGGCAGTTCAGTGTCCAAGTGGGTTCCATAGTAATGGTAACAGGGACTGCTTCTGACATGAACTGATTGGCCTGCTCTTTAATCACCTCCCCCTGAGGGGGGAGCAGCCTTACCAGGCCACAGAGGAAGACAATGCAACCACTCCTGATGAGACCTAACAGACTAGGATAAGGAAGAAAAAGAAACCCTCCCTTACCAGTGGATTCAGGGAGGGGAGTGTGTGGAGAAGGGAAAGGAAGGGAGAGATTGGGAGGGGAGGAGGGAAGGAACTACTTTATTTACAAAGTAAATAAAGTAAAAGTAAAGTTTTTAAAAAAAGAATAAAAGAATTGGAAAGAAAAAAATTTTTGAACTGAAATTCAGTTATAAAGTATTATGTTCAATTTCTACTTCCATTTATGGCTTAAGCATGGATACTAAATATTTCCGCTAGGAAAAATTTGAGAGCCAAGTTGGAGAAGTTGTGAATTTTTCTTTTAATTAATTTCACTCCTTTGTTTGTTTTGAGATAAGTCTCTCTATGGAACCTTTGGTTGGTCTCAAACTCATAAAGATCTACCTGCTCCTGTCTCCTGAGTGTTGTAATAAAATGTGTGCCCCACTAAAAAAAATAAAAAATAAAAAATAAGTCTTGCATTTTCAATTTATTCTTAAAATAGCATCCAAAAAATTAAAATAGCTAAGAATAAACCTAATTAATAGGGTAAAAGTCTTCTATAATGAGAACTTTAAATCTCTCCAAAGTAAAGATTGAGAAAGATACTGAAAAATGGAACAACTTCTCATAGATTGGTAGAATTAATGTTGTAAATATAACCTACTTATAAAAAAGCATTTTATAGATTCAATGAAATCTCAATCAAAAATCTTAAAGTTTTTATATGAATCCTCAAAATTAACATCAAGATTCTTCATAGAAATGGAAAAAAAAATAAAAAATTTTGTTGATCTACAAAAGACCCCAGATGGCCAAAGCAATTCTGAGCAAATAGACCAATCCGTGAGGAGCTATTATTGCAGAATTTGAGACATATTACATAGGTATATTAACAAGAACATCAGTACCAGCGCGAAAGCAGAAGTATAGACCAAGAAAACAAAATAAAGATCCCAAGCACGACATCACAAAACTATGGCAACCTAATATTTGACAAAGATGCAAATTAGCACAAACTGGAGAACAAACATAACCTTCAATAAATTGTGTTTGTGAAACCAGAGTCCACATGCAGAACGAAAACACCCCTGTATCCATCACCCTGAACAAAGGATAACTGAAAATTAAACAACAATGTCAATGTGAAATCTAAAACACTGCAACTACTGGAAGAAAACACTAGAGAGTACCTTACAGGACATAAAGGTATAGGAAAGGACTCCATAAATTAGAATCCATTTGTTCAGGATTTAAGGCTCCACTTGACAAGTGGGACCTCATAAAGTTAAAAGCTTTCTGTAAGCAAAGGAAACAATCAGTCATGTGAAGATGAAGCCCATAGAGCAAGAGAGAATCTTTGCCAGCTGTTCATCTAATAGAAGATTAATATCACAAATATATAAAGAGATCAAAAAGGCAGAGACAAGAAAACAAATGACTCAATCACAAAATGGGCTACGTATCTGAGCAGAGAGTTCTGAAAACAACAAATAAAAATGATTAGGAGAAGATAAAGAGATGGCTTAGCAATTAAGAGCTCTGGCCGCTCTTCCACATTGCCTGAGTTTGCTTCTTAGGCATCTACAGCTGCCTGTAACCCTAGTGAAAGGGAATTTGGTGTCTTCTTCTGACTTCTTAATACAATGCACTTCTTAATACAATGTCACATACATACATGAGGGGGAAACACCCATATGCATAAAATAAAAAATAAAACCTTTAAAATGTCTTTAAAATATGCTAAGAGATGTTCATCTCCTTCGCAATAAGGGATACAGGAATTAAAGCTACTTTGAGGTTCACATTCCCCAAGTCTGACTGCCTAATATCAAGAAAACAACTGGCAGCCAGGAATATTGGTACACACCTTAAATCCCAGCGTTCAGAAGGCAGAGGCAGAGAGGTCTCAGTGAGTTTGAGGCCAGGCTGCTTTGCAGTGTGCTCCAGGACAGTCAAGGCTATGTAGTGAGATAATGTCACAAACAAACAGAAAGAAAAGAAGGAAGGAAGGCAGAAGCAATCAGGGGAGGAAGAGTTAGAAGAGGAATTTGGGAAATTTAGCCAAGTAAGATGTCCAGGAGGGACTAGGAGAGATGGCTCAGAAAAGAAAGGTACAAAACACAAGTATCTCTGGGATATACGCTGGAAGAAAACCAAATTACCTTACAGGATTAAGAATAAAGTTAAAGCTGCTCAGTTCTTATGCTGTGAAGCTTATTGTTAAATAAATAAGAGTCTCAATTATTTGTCTGATAACCAGCTTAAGAGAAAAACTGAGGGAAAAAAAAAAAAACACAGTGTAGGCTTAGATTGTTCAAGAAACCTACTTTATTTAACGTTCTTCAACATTTTTTTCCTCTCTTCTATCCACTGACCAGCGGTATGGGAGAAAAGGTTATTAGGATAAGGAGGTTGTAGACCTTTGTTGGAGTAATTACTTAGAGTCAGTCTACTCTTTGTTGTCTGGATACCAGTGATCCACTCCTAATACCAACACAAAACAACAGCATAAATCAGCACAATTCAGCAGATCAGGACAAGTCAGCGAAAACCGTAAGACTCAGCGGATTTACCCAGAGAAGTTCTCTGGAAGGTTTCTCTCTGTGAAGTCAAGTGTCAACGGATGAAGAAGCGATGTTGATCCAAAGAACATTGACTCACTATAATCTCCTATATATCCTCTCTCCTCAGAGTCCACCCACTGATTTTTGTTTCAACTGGAAAAAGTCGTGCCCCTTGCATGAGACAGCTTGCAACAGAACATCACGTGCTCTCTCACAAGACAGCTTCTAGCAAATCATCACAACACATCTGAGTCTTCCAAAACAAACAAACAAACAAACAAACAAACACCCTGAAATCTTTCACTTCAACACAGTTATATAAAAATGACTTTAAATTAATATAAAAAAGTAAAAATTTAATTAAAAAATAATAAAATTAACTTTAACATGTAGGATCTCAAATTGGCTCAGCTGCTCTGAAGATCAGTGAGGAAAATTATAAAGAAGCTAAAAATAGTTCTGCCTATTCACTGTACCACTCCTCAGCTCTACCGCGATAGCACTCCTCTATGTCACTCCTCAGCATTGGCCCAAGGCACAACACATCCTAATCCACAGGCACTTGCTCAGCCATGTTCAGAGCACCTCTATTCATAATAGCTAAGAAATTAAAAACAACCTAAATGTCTTTCATTTGATGAATGTGGAATGCAATTTGGGTGTGTATCACTACGGAATATTATTCTGATATAAAGAAAAATGAAATAATAAAATTTGCAGGAAAATTGATGGACCTAGAAACATATAGTGAGTAAAGAACATATAGAGAAACAAGAACATTGCATGTTCTCTCTGTGCTCCTACCTTTACATGTAAGTATATTGACTTAGATGTAAGAGAAAATGAGCTGAATCCCACCTGGGAGCCTCTTTCCTGAGGTCTGCCTCTTGTAATACCAGAAGTGGACATGACAGCTACAAAGTAGAAGAGCAACAGTAGTCCTAATTGCTTTAACACACGGTGTGCAACAAAGATCAGTCTAGAAAGATATCTCCACAGGGTTAACGGTGCCGCTTACATCTTGAGGATAACCAACAGCCATCTAATTCTACTTAAGGCCTGTCTGGATGGAGATAGCTTATGCCAGGCACTGTAGTGCCAGAACGCTGCTTACGAAAGTTGAAGTTATGCATCCCTGAGGAGAACGCAGTACCGCCACTTCCAGAAAACAGCGTAATTCTGAGCTGCATTTTATACATATGTTACCTTATACTCACAGATAAGTATGGGTTCCATTCTCTCATCAAAGAAATCTCTTTTGGCAGAAGACAGAGTATATTACAGAAAGCTACGATTGGTCCAAATGCAGAGAGCTAAGTGTGGGACACCTGTCCCCCAAAGCTATATCTACAGCACAGCCGCAGATCCTAAGGCTCCAAGAACATTACAGAAGCGAAAACGAAAAGCCAGAGAAATGAGACATCTGCTGAAGATTGTGTTCTTTATAATTGCCAGGTACTCTAAAACCATGAAATCTCAACAGGATGTCATGATCCATGACATCACGAGTATGAATAGAGCAAATTTCTCAACACCCCCCTCCCCCAGACAAAGAGTTATAATCAATTGGTAGCTATGAGAGCTGGATATTAATCTTTCCCAGAAAAAATAACCTTAATTGTCTCACCTTCAAGAAGTGAGCCCACAAAACATATGTGTGTGTGTCTGTGTGTCTGTATATATGTTATGTATGCTATTAGCTACATTAAATGAAGTAAGCATTCAGTAAATTGCACACACACGTATATATGAATATATATATTACAGTTTTCTACAGGAACTTATTTATTTTTCTATAACATGGAAAATATCTTATACTTTATATATATTGCTTCAAGCGTTTAGCAAGCTCATTATTTTTTTATTAATTACACTTTATTCACTTTGTATCCCCCCATAAGTCCCTCCCTCCTCCCCTCCCGATCCCACTCTCCCTCCCCCTTGAATATATTTTTAAAAGAAAAGAAGCCACAAATGTAAAAGGGAGCAGGGGTCAGAGGAACATGGGAGGAGCTGGAAGGAGAAGAGGGAGGAAAAATGCAATGTAGTACTGATACATGAGATTATTTTAGAACCTTACATAAAAGGGGGATCATAGTGTTCTTTGACACAAGCCTTTATCTGCAAGATAATGTGGACTCTAGTTCTTCTGCTATTCTGTATTGTCTTGTGGGTGTCAGAGATAGTGTGAACTCTAGCTCTTCTGCTGTTCTGTGTTGTGCTGTGGGTGTCAGATTTTAGCAAACATATTCAAATACAACTTTTAAAAACTGGCCATTAAAATAAAAGAACATTGCCAAGTCAAAAAACATTTTTTTTCTTTTCAGCCTAAATTAGTAGAGTATTCTTTCTCATAATGTTTGCTTTCAAAAAAATTTCAAATTTTGAAAGAGGACATCATGTTTACGTTAAAATAAATGGAGAACAGAACCTAATCTAGAAAGATTATTTATTTCAGTGTTATGAGAGGGGCATTTTTACTACAATATTCTCAATTTCATAGAGAGTTTTTTTTTAATCTCCAGTCATCACTTACAATGGTTGTTCTTTCTTAGCTGTTCTTGTAATTGCTGATCCTCAATACATTCTAATGTAATAGCAGTTCATTTGGTTTCTAGATCACATAGACAGAATTCTACACAGCTCTAATTAACAAATAACCTTTTGGCAAAAGCACTCCCAAGATTTCTCTTAGTAATCAAAGAAAAATCTTCAATTTTATTTCAAGTGCTGTGTGCAATTCCAGAAACCTAATTGGGTTCCTTGGGGTCATTTCTTATGAATTGTTCTTTTTTCTGACGGATTCTCACATCTCTTCCATATTTAAAATGTCAGCTTACCTTTGGTAATTATTTAATCTAAAATAATGTTTAAAATCATAGTGATTACTGTGAATAAGACAAACAGCTTTGATTGTTTTTCATGTGGTTTAATATAAAGATGTATTATTTACAGCTCCACCATTTCAGTTTAAAAGATGTAATTGGATACAGATGCTCATTTTATAATTATGAATGGTGCATATATAGAAATGATAGAAAAAACCTGAAACATTTGTGCCTAACTGTAGAAGGAAAATCACTGTTTTGTTCTTCATAAAGTATAGAAAAATTAAATGAAACAACATAAGATCAAGTTATTTGATGGAGTATTGGACACTAAAGTCGTAAGTGGGAAGCATGATTTCCCTCTCAGAAGCTGGTAACCCAATGAGCCCATATTAACCTTAGTCCTGTATATGAACAGTGAACAGTGGTTAAGCTCAGTCCTACCATTTGGACAATTATTTGGAAACGATGTCAACAAGTTCATTTATCACTTTTACAATTGTCACAAACACTGAGGTAATAAAATGTGTGCGTTTATTCTGACAGTTTACCAGGTTCTACATTTAGCATATCATACTGACATATTTACAACTTCTTAAATTAAGCCAATATTCCAGTTGGGGAAGGCAGAGCCTGTGAACTTCTCAGCCAATAAAAGCATTTGCTGCCAAGCCTAAAGATCTGACCCTCATGAGTTGTCCTCTCATCCCCATACACATGGAGTGGCATACACATACATGCATATATGTGCGTGCACAGCAATAAATAAGTACAATAAAATTTAAAAATTATACTTTAAATAAGATGCTAAACCATACAACAAGGACATTTCCTCAACTGTGTTCATAGCAGCTTTATTCGTAATAGCCAGAAGCTGGAAACAACAGAGATATCCCTCAGTGGAGGAGTGAATACAGAAATTGTGGCATATTTACACAATGGAATACTACTCAGCAATTAAAAGCAAGGAAATCATGAAATTTGCAGGCAAATGGTGGGAACTAGAAAAGATCATCCTGAATGAGATAACCCAGAAGCAGAAAGACACAGGGTACCCACTTATAAGTGGATATTAGTCATATAATATAGGAAAAACATACTAAAATATAAGTCCTAAAAAAGCTAAACAAGGAGGACCCTGAGGAAGATGCCTAATCCTCATTGAGAAGGACAAACTATATGGACATAAGAGGGAGAAGACAGGGAACAGGTCAGGAACCTACCACAGAGCCTCTGAAAGACTACCCAGCAGAGTATCAAAGCAGATGCTGAGACTCATAGCCAAAAGTGGGCAGAGTGAAGAGAATCTTATGGAAGAAGGGGGAGACAGAAAGACCTGGAGGAAATAGGAGCTCCAGAAGGAGAGCAACAGAGTTAAATAAATCTGGGTTTAGGGGTCCTACAGAGACTGATGCTTCAACCAAGGACCATGCATGGAGAGGACCTAGAGCCCCTGCTTAGATGTAGCCCATAGGCTGCTCAGTGGGTTCCCTAGTAAGGGGAGCAGGGGCTGTCTCTGACAAGGACTCAGTGGCTGGCTCTTTGACTTCCTTCTTCTGGGGAGGGAGGACACAGAGGAAGACAATGCTGCAAGTCCTGATGAGACTTGATAGGCTAGAGTCAGATAGTGGAGGAGGAGGACCTCCTCTATCAGTGGACTACAGAGGTGCATAGGGGGAGAAGAGGGAGGGACGGTTGGTAGGTCTAGGGGGGTGCTGAGGGAGGGGGCTACAGCCAGAATACAAAGTGAATAAACTGTAATAATAAATAAATAAGTAAATAGCCAGCATAGAAGTCCTAGAGTCCCCAGCTCTCCTGGTTATTGAGGGAGGGAGAGTCACTAATTTTGAGGAAGTGGTCACTAGGTCACAGTGCATTCTCCATGCCCCAGTGAATAACCCTATAGCTATTCATTCACATGTTGTCAGCCTTAACTGACTCAGCAGGCTATCAATAATAATTATTAGAAGAAGATATCAAGTTGGGTGAGGGTTGAGTTCATGAGCTCATGTAGGAGATGCAGAGATATAGTGAGAAGGTTGGAAAGATCAAAATACATAATACGCATTTAGGAAAATTTCAAATAATTAATAAAAACTGAAAATCACTCTTTGTTGGTGGATGTGGCCTCTGGTAGGTTTTTCATACCCTTTCATACCACTCATTCTCAATGGAATGACCCTCACATCTATGCACAGGTGGACACTCTAATTGGACCCAGTAGGATATCACAAAAAGAGAGAGGGAGTTAGGTCTGACATGGAAGTTTTGAGGAGGTAATAAGGCTAGTTATATTTATGCTTAATTTTACACATTTATAAAATTTTTAAAAATAAAAAATTACTTACTTTGTGTTTCTTTCAGAGCTGCTGGTACATTTGACTAGCCTATTTTTAACGGCCAGGAGAATTGGTTGTTTAACAGTTCTTTATACATTCAAGATGTCAATTACTCTATCACGATATAGCTGGTAGAGATTTTCTTCTGTTTTGTAGGTGAAATTTTTTTCTCTGCTGATGGTTTCTGTTGCTGTACAGAAGACTATTTACTATCTTTGGCTCTCACCTCAATATCTAGTTGCAAAATATAACATTAAAGCCCTGGTAGCATATAAATGATACAGCGAGTTCATGAAAGGAGGATACATTTCTATCTGACTTATTGGACTTACATGTATGAAGTTCTTCTACCCTGAGGCTGTTATGGTACGAGGGGTGTAAACTATGTTGTAATATTGCATGAACAGGTCCACAAGCTAAGTAGATGCCTGCTCTTCTGCACCTCACAGTGCTAGATATATATCATCTAGATAACACAAAATTTATCTCTTGTCAAATTCTTGGTCCATAGAAACTATGAAACATCATAAACTTACTTTAATGCATTCAGTATTTGGGGCAATTAACAAAACGTTTAAAAATGTAGCAACAGATAACTAGGCTGGATAGTTTTATGTCAACTTGGCATGAGCTAGAGTCAATTGAAAAGGTGGAACTTCAATGTAAAAACTGCCTCCAACACATACTTAAACATAGTAAAGAAAATATACAGCAAGCCTATAGCCATTATCAAACTAAATGGAGAGAAATTTAAATCAGTCCCACTGAAATCAGGGACAAGGCAAAACTGCCCATTCTCTCCATATCTCTTCAACATAGTACTTGAAGTCCATGCTAGAGCAATAAGATAACTAAAGGAGATCAACAGGATACAAATCAGAAAGAAGTAGTCAAAGTATCACTATTTGCAAATGATATGATAGTATACATGAGCGACCCCCAAATTTCAACCAGAGAACTCATTCAGCTGACAAAAGCCTTCAGCAAAGTGGCTGGATACAAAATTAACTAAAAAAAAAATCAGAAGCCCTACTGTATACCAAAGACAAAAGGGTTTAGAAAGAAATTAGGGAACAAAACTGTTCACAATAGCCACTAATAACATAAAGTTCTTTGGTACTCTAACCAAGCAAGTGAAAGACCTGTTAAAAAAAAAAATTCAAGTCTCTGAAGAAAGAAATTGAAGAAGATATCAGAAGATGAAAAGATCTCCCATGCTCATGGATCAGTAAGATTAACATAGTGAAAATGGCCATCCTGCCAAAAGCAATCTACAGATTCAATGCAATTCCCATCAAAATACCAATACAATTCTTTACAGATCTTGAAAGAAAAATTCTCAACTTCATGTGGAAAAACAAAAAACCCAGAATTGCCAAAATGATCCTGTACAACAACAGATGGTCTGGAGGTATCTCTATCCCTGATCTCAAGCTGTACTAAAGAACAATAGTAATAAAAACTGCATGGTATTGGCATAGGAACCAACTGGTGGATTAATGGAATCAAACTGAAGACCCATAAATAAACCCACATACCTATGGATACTTGATTTTTGACAAAGAAGTCAAAACCATACAATAGAAAAAAAAGACAGGATCTTCAACAAATGGTGCTGGTCTAACTAGATGTCTACATGTAGAAAAGTGCAAATAGATCCATACTCATCACCCTGCACAAAACTAAAGTCCAAGTGGATCAAAGACCTCAATATAAAACCTGACACACTAAATCTGTTTAAAAGAAAAACTGGGGAAGAGCCTTGAACTCATTGGCACAAGAGACAACTTCCTGAACAGAACACCAACAGCACAGGCTCTAAGATTAACAATTAATAAATGGGACCTCATGAAACTGAAAAGCTTCTGTAAAGCAAAAGACACTGTTGTCAGACTAAAACGACAGCCTACAGACTGGGAAAGGATCTTCATCAACCCTATATCTGACAGAGGGCTAATATCCAGAATATATAAAGAACTAAAGAAGTTAAAAAGCAACAAATCAAGTAACCGAATTAAAAAATGGGGTACAGAGATAAACAGAGAATTTTCTCTAGAGGAACATCAAATGGCAGAGAAACACAAAGTCCTTAGTGATCAGAATGACCCTGAGATTTCACCTTCCACACATAAGAATGGCTAGATCAAAAACTCAAGTGACCATACACACTGGAGAGGATGTGGAGAAAGGGGAACCCTCTTCCATTGCTGGTGGGAATATAAACTTGTACAACCACTTTGGAAATTAATCTGGCACTTTCTCAGACAATTAGGAATAGCGCTCCCTCAAGATCCTGCTATACCACTCCTAAACATATATCCAAATGATGGTCAAGTACACAAGGACATTTGTTCAACCATGTTTGTAGCAGCTTTATTTGTAATAGCCAGAACCTGGAAAAAATCCAGATGTCCCTCATCGGAGGAATGGATACAGAAATTGTGGTATACTTACATAATGGGACACTACTCAGCAATTAAAAACAAGGAAATCATGAAATTTGCAGGCAAATGGTGGGAACTATAAAAGATCATCCTGAGTGAGGTATCCCAGAAGCAGAAAGACACTCACGGCATATACTCACTTATAAGTGGATACTAGACCTATGAGATAAGATAAACATACTAAAATCTATACAACTAAAGAAGATAAACAAGAAAGAGGACTCTGGGTAAATGATCAACACTTACTCAAAACGGCAAATGCAATGGACATTGGAAGAAGGAGAAAACAGGAAACAGGACAGGAGCCTTCCACAGAGGTCCTCTGAAAGACTCTACCCAGCAGTGTATCAAAGCAGATGGGGAGACTCATAACAAATTTTAGGCAGAGTGCAGGGAATCTTAGGAAAGAAGGGGGAGATAGCAAGACCTGGAGAAGACAGAAGCTCCATAAGGAGAGCAACAGAACCAAAATATCTGGGCACAGGAGTCTTTCTGAGACTGATACTCCAACCAAGGACTATTCATGGATATAACCTAGAACCCCTGCTCAAGATGTAGCCCATGACAGCTCAGTATCTAAGTGGGTTCCCTAGTAAGGGAACAGGGACTGTCTCTGACATGAACTCGGTGGCTAGCTCTTTGACTGCCTCCCCCTGATGGAGGATCAGCCTTGTCAGGCCATAGGGGAGGACAATGCAGCCAGTCCTGATGAGACCTGATAGGCTAGGGTCAGATGGAAGGGGAGAAGAACCTCCCCTATCAGTGGATTTGGAGAAGGACATGGGAGGAGCTGAGGGAGGGATGATAGGATTAGGAGGGAATAAGGGCGGAGGCTACAGCTGGGGTATAAAGTGAATAAACTGTAATTAATATGAAAAATTTAATTAAAAACAAAACAAAACAAAAACTGCCTCCAAAAGACAGGGGTGTAGGCAAGGCTGCAGGGCATTTTCTTACACTAGTTATTGATGTGGGAGGGCCCTGCCCATTGTGGGTGGACTCACCCTCAGCTGGTGTTCTTGTGTTCCATAAGAAGGCAGGCTGAAAGAGCCATAAAGATCAATCTAATAAGCAGCACTCCTCCATGATCTCTGCATCAACTCCTGCCTCCAAGTTTCTGCCTTGCATGAGTTCATGTGATGTCCTTCCATGATAAATAATGATGTGGAAGCATAAGCAAATAAACCAGGTTATTTTTTGTCATAATGTTTCATCAGAGCAATAGTAACCCTAACTACGATGCTAAAAATATACATTCTGCTACCTCAAAAGTAAGCTGCTATTATTAAAAACAATGATTTGGAGATCAAATATTAATTGCAAATGGAAGGTAATTATACTCAAAAGTTTTATAAAGAAGTCTTCAGGCATTTGAAGAGTTTGTTACAGGGATATAAAATGCCCCAAGAATGCCCATTCATTAAAAGTTTGATAAAGTTTGTGATGCAACTGGGAAGTAGTGGAACCTTTAGAATGTGAGTCTTGTAAGAGGAAGTCAGGTTCCAAGGTGAGTGAGCATGAGAGAGAAATTATTATTCTGGCTCCTTTTCCTCTTTCTCTCTTGGCTGCCCTAATGTCTTGATGTGAAGTCTTCCCTATCGTGAGTTACTGTGATTCTCCTCAAACAACAGGGTTATATTATTTTTGGCTGACATCTCTGAAGCCATAAAGCAAAGCAAACTTTTTATTATTTATAAGACTACCGTGATAGGAAAGCGCACAACTGGTACAATATGTACAAACAGTTCCATGGAGAGCACACTCATAATAGGACTAATATAAACACGCTCAATTGCCTCTGACAAACTATCCAGAGCAACTCAGTGGAAGAGTTCTATTTACAGCCTGCAACTGGGCAATAGGTGTCCAGTTGCAATGAAATAAACTTAGACACACAGAACTTAAAACTTTCCAAAAAACACTAACTCCAAATGAACCAAAGAACCACACATGAATCACAAAACTAAAATTTCTATGAAATATTAAAGAAATTTTATGTGATGAGGAGATCAATGTGTTTTTACATCCCACACCGAAATGAGTTAAATAAAAGTTCATTAATTGGGCTGCATTTAGTTTTTTTGTTTTGTTTTGTTTTTAATTTGATCAGTAATTTTGACGCTGCTAAGAGAATGAAAAATTAAAGCATAGCCTGAAAGGTATATTTAGAAATTACATTTCTCTAGAATTTCTTGTATCCAAGATATCCGAACATATCTTAGATCTCAACAGTAAACATTATACGTTCAATTGAAAAAAAGATGAAAGATCTGAACAGAAATTTGTCAAAGTATGTGAAAGGAAAATGAGCATACTAAACTTCTTACCAGTTTATCAACAGGTAATTAATGTCAAAGCAATGACTGCATACATTTCAGTATGACTGAAATCTATACTCATTTGAAGCCTTGGATATGACCACTTTAGCTGTGCTTGTTGGCCAAAATTAAATAAATAAATGCATGACAATTCAAACTCTAACCCACTATTATGAGGAATGAAAAATACTACAGCCAATTTGGACATAGTTTGATATATATGTATATATATAAATATATTAAATATAAATATACAATATAAATATATATAAATTGTATATATATATATATATATATATATATAAAGCAACTTTCAGGACTATAATATAACCTAGAAACAGGGATCCCTGATATTTACAAACCAAGTTGACATCTTATATCTGAAATCTTACATCTGTTTGTATGAATGCAAACATTTGTATCAACTGTATTCACAATTATGAAAGAAACAGAAGAAACTAAGGTATCTCTCAATTTAGTGATGAAAAGGAATGAGATATCCCACCAAACAGTAATAAATATTGAGTGTATATAGTTGCTAAGTGAAAAAAGAAATGAACAAACTGCATCATCCAAATTCCATTTCTATGCCATGCTAGAAAAGAAAAAGTATGACACTCTTAACAGCATTGTATTTGTTAGGGCTTCTGGGAGGAAAGAGAATTGAATGAGTAAAGCATAAAGGACTTTAGAGCTAGTGATAAATGTTATACTAATGTATTGTATCAGAATGACAGATTTTTGACGTGATAGCCTTGTCAAAAACCTAGAGAACCTTAAATAACAGAATAAAACACAGAGCATGAAAAATAAAGATAAATATTTACACGTCCATGTGATCATAGAATTAAATGTCATTTATGACAAATTAACTGTACTACAAATATTTGAAATACAAAAACTGAAGTGTGCTGGTTTGAAAACAAAGGGGGGGGGGAATCCAAGATGGCAGCACAGCAGGATCTGCACAGTGACCAGCAGACAGAACTCTCTGTCCTAAAACACCAGCGACTGGTTTTTCCCAAGTGTGAGGTTACCCCACGGTGTGGGATTCAATCAGCTTCAACTAGCCCAGCTAAACCACTAAAGAGGTCCCTGTTCCACCAGGCGCTTGGTTGCCAGCCCAGAGCCACACGAAGGTGTGCTCTGATCACTGTCCCAGACTGAACTGTGGGCCCCACAACACAAGAGACTGGAATATCCAATTGAGAGAAAACCCCACACTGCAGGAAACGATTGTGACCGACCTTAGGGCACCCAGACAATTCCTGGAAAAGATTCGGGGTCCAGTGGGCACCCAGCAGCCAGCCCAGAGCTGGGGACACAGGAGCCAGCACAGAGTCCTGCCTGTGTGCCTGACTCACTGCCCCAGATAGAACTGCGGGCCCCAGAGCCCCAGAGACTGAATTTCACTGTCGAGTGACCCACAGAGAGGGGAACAGCAGGTTTGACCTCAGAGCACTCAGCCGACATCCCTCCCCCCCTAAAAAAAAGTTTTTGGGAGAAGTTATAGTTTCAGCAGACGCACAGGTTCCCAATAATCAGCAAGGCGGAGCCACCTGCCTGTGCCCATGGGTTCTACTTGTCATTCCAGAAAGAATTGAGGTCCCCAAACCATAGTCTGGGTGTTCCTGCCAGGAGGAAACCCCACAGCTGAGGGATCATTAGGTCCAAAGCTTAGGACACCCAGCTCCAGAAGACTTTTTGGGTTCACACAGGCTGTAGGCTCTAGCCTTCTACCGCAGGCATGAGTGCCCTGATCACCTGCCATTTATTACTGCTAGGACACAGGGGCACACAGCTGCAACCTCAGACCAACAAGAGCCTGAGAACCACTAGAGCAGCCCTCAGATACTGTTCCAATGTGTGACTGGTTATCACTAGGTAAACTGACATAACTGTGGGACTCCCCAGTTCTTCAAGAGGGATGCACCCAAAAAATACACCTTAAAAACAGCAGCTGCAGCTCACTAAACTCAGAGCAAAAAACCCAGCAGCAGGGAAGCCATCTCCAGGATTTTTCCTGATGAGAGGAGAGCCTTCCTGAACACCACAGTTACTACACAGGTCCATATGCCTGAGATGAATTGTGACAATTCCTGAGAAGCACCACCGTTCAGTTGACCATACCCAAAGAGCTGAGGAGATCTACTCCAGAACCTTGCCAAGGGGATTCTCCCCACCCCAGGACCCCAGCAGTCACCAGAAATTAACAGACAACACCTGAGACAGAGAGATGGGTACTCTACCAGTGTAAAAACACAACTAACAAAAAGCAAAGCAATATGGCATCCCCAGAACGCAGTTACCCAGGGGCAAGTAGCCCTTGCACCCTAACATAAGTGAAACTCAAGAATATGACTCTACATCTTTGCTTATGAAGAGGTGACTGGAGGAAGCAAATAAAATGTGTAAGGAATTAGAGGAAGATATAGTAAAACAGATTATGGCCATCCGTAAAGAAATACAGGAAGATGCAGCCAAACAGTTCATGGCTTTCAGAAGGGAAATGATTAAATCACTGAAAGAAATAAAAGAAACAGCAGAATGTTCAAACAAACAGGTGAGGGAATTTGAAGGAAAAACAGGAAAATACAGTCACACAGGTGAAAGAAATCAACAAAATGGATCAAGATCTGAAGATAGAATTGGAAAAATTAAAGAAAACACAGATGGAGGAAATCACAGAGAGGGGGAACCTAGGAAAGAAAACAGGAACTACAAAGGTAAGTATAACCAACAGAATACAAGAGATGGAAAAAAGAATCTCAGGTGTGAAAGATACAATGGAAAAAATCAATGTATCCATGAAAGAAAACAATAACTCTAAAAAATTCCTGACACAAACCATCCAAGAAATCCAAGACAACATAAAAAGACAAAACCTAAGAATAATAGAAATAGAGGAAAAAGAAGATTCCTTCCTCCAAGGTCCAGAAAATATTTTCAACAAAATCATAGAAGAAAATTTCCCCAACATAGAGAGGCCTATAAGAATACAAGAGGCCTACAGAACACCTAATAAATTAGACCAGAAAAGAAAATCCTCCTGTCACATAATAATCAAAACAGTAAGTATACAGAACAAAGAAAAAAATACTAAAAGCTGCATGGGAAAACAGCCAAATAACACATAATGGCAAACCCATCAGAATCAAACCTGACTTCTCAACAGAAACTAAGAAAGCCAGAAGGGCCTGGAGACCCTAAGAGAACACAGATGTCAGCCTAGGCTACTATATCCAGCAAAACTCTCAGTCCTGATAGACTGAGAAAACAAGATATTCAACGACAAAAACAAATTTCAACAATACCTACACACAAATCCAGCATTACAAATACTAGAAGGAAAAATAGAACCCAGGAAAACTACTTTCAAGAAAACACAGGAAATAATTAACCTCACTGCAGCAAAACAAAAAGTAGCCAAGGACACAAGTGCACTACTGTAGACAACATCAAAATCAAAGGATCTAACAGCCAATGGTCATTAATCTCCCTTAACATCAATGGCCTCAATTCTCTAATAAAAAGACACAGACTAACAGAATGGATGCGAAAACAAGACCCAACAATCTGTTGCATACAAGAAACACGCCTAAGTCACAATGATAGACATTACCTGAGAGTAAAGGGCTGGAAGACCATTTTCCAAACAAATGGAGCCAAGAAAAAAGAAAAAAAATGGGGAATGAAAGTAATTCCCAAACAAGTGTTTTGTGGATGGTAAATCCTAACAGGGATGTTATAAGGGTCCTGAAGTTACTGTCCATGTAAATGGTACTTGAATTGAACGATTAAATAAATAGACAAGAGGAGACAAAAGTCAGCTTTGACTGCTAGAGGGGCAATTACACACAGGAAGCAAAAGAAGAAGGAAGAATGATGCACAGAATAATGGATATAGTTGGAGACATCAGTACAAGCATATTTTGAGCTTAATATATTTTAAACCACATTAAAGTTAACTGTTAGGCCCTACTTGTTGCTACTGAACTATCATTTTTCTCCAGTGGAGTCTCACTGGGTACAGCATCCACACTTCAGGGCAGGCCCTTAAGCATGTTCACACAGGCACAGCCGAACACAGAAATCCAAGGCCTTGGACCAATAACACACTGGAAAAGCTGGCCTCCCGTATGGGCTCAAGAAGGGTGGCTAATCTCTCATTGGGAGTTCAGAGTTTTTCTGGACAACTTATCAGTGTGGGAAAAGAGCAGCCACTGCAGATTCCTCAGATGTTTACCACCTGAAATGTCTCACCTAAGAAAGACTTCCTCAAGAGGATCCAGGAAGTCCTGATGAGACTTGGTAAGCTATGGACAGATGGCAGGGAAGGAGAACTCCCTCTTTTGTCAGACTAGGGGAAGGGGATGGGGGGAAGACGGAGGGAGGGTAGGACTGGGAGTAGTTGCGGTAAGGGTTTCAATTGGATGTACAATGAATAAATTGTAAAAATAGTAAATAAATAAGTAAGTAAATAAATATATACATAAATAAATAAAAAGCACACACACACAAAAGGAAGACTTTCTCAATATCAGCTATCTTCTTTCCTGCTGCTGTACCTAGCAACCATGAAGAAGTTTAGGTTTCTGCAGGTTACAAAAATAAATAAACAAATAAATAAACAAACACAAAAAACAAACAAACTTCCAATTCCTGGTTTTACTCTACTAGTGTTTTTGTGTCTTCATTCCCTCCCTACCCCTAGTCAGGGCTCCAGGACCCAAGCCCTGCGGCTTTCATCACACAAGTAACTTGGTCATTAGTTCATTGCTCTTAAGAAGCGAGACAGGCATCAGCTCATCAATAGACATGTGCTCCTGGACAATCGTCTGTCTGGAGTACTTCCTCTCCATTGCTGAAGTTATAGTAAACAGTTGTACATCAGTGCATGTCTGAAAGGAGTATTTCATAGTACTTCGGAAAGATAAGTAAATATTGTTACCTCAGTCGGGTGAACATGGGCATGTTCGTTGGCCCTGTCTATATGGCTTCCTAACTTCCATTTTGTCTCTGTCTAATAAAAGTTTCCTGTTGGTATCAACTTTCATATAGAACAGGACTGTAGATTTCAAATGTGATCATCTTCTTGTTTGAGATTATAAAATAATCGCTATGTTTATCCTTTCTCTATCTTCTTTCCAAACCCTCACATATACTCTTCTTTGATCTTTTAAAAATTTGTGGTCTCTTTTTTCATTCTTATTGCATACCTGTATGTATATGTATGTGCATGTGTATTTGCATATATGTGTGTGTATAGTACATATATATATATATATATATATATACATATATGCACATATATAACCTGCTCCATGTGTGTAATGTTACTTGCAGGTATGTTTCAGGGGATAGCCATTTGTATTGATTAGCCAATCGTTGTGCCCTTCCCTAGAGAGGACTATTTCTCCTACTTCCTGCATTACCTAGTTGAGTGTAGTTCTTTGTGTAGAGTTGGGTCTTTGGGCATTTCCCTGTCTAATTGGCATTTCCATTAGTGTCATGCTTGTTCAGCTCATGTTTGGGCAGTCATGTTGATGAAACTTTATGTGGATGATCCTGAGCTGTAACTGACCTAAATACCTCCTTCCTGCAGACTAGTTTTCATGGTGCTCCAAGGGAACATGCAAGCTTCCAAAGGATGGAGGCAACCAACAGTCCTAAATAGCTCCAATGTCTATGAATCCTTTAATGGAAGGATCTTCAGAAGCAAGAATGTTGCA
Source organism: Meriones unguiculatus (assembly GCF_030254825.1). Taxonomy (NCBI): domain Eukaryota; kingdom Metazoa; phylum Chordata; class Mammalia; order Rodentia; family Muridae; genus Meriones; species Meriones unguiculatus. The sequence continues at coordinate 92,473,993 of NC_083354.1, read as the reverse complement.
CTTTCATGAGCACACAAAGCTTTCAATATCAACTGGTGATGTTGCTGTTTGGGCTAATTGACATAAGCATGTTGGAAAAAAAAGCATGTTTTTTCTTGTTTCCTTTAAGTGGACTATTATAATCATTTGGCTTCTTAAATCTTTCAACTTGTTGAATAAACTGTGGGCTATTTTTCAGAACAGTGTCATAAAATCACAAAGAAAAAAGATAATCATTTACATTTATAGTTTTCAAAATGCTTTAAAGATGTTTAAGTAGTATTCAAACATTATAAGTACTTTTTGATAAACAGAATAATTACTACAGTTTTGAAGTAAGATGAGAAAAAACATTTAAATATAACTACAAAAGCTTCCAATTAAAATGAAAACATTCAAGATTTCTAATGCTTAAAAAATAGCAAGTACATCAAATATTGTGTTGTTTAATTTTGTCTATACACATAGTTGACAAAAGGAAAGTGTTTTAGCTATATTACCTGCCTTTTCCCTATGAAACAAAAGCCCCTTATTGAGAAAGCTTATACTCAGTTCTTTCCTGCCAAGAATAACATTTATCCCAAGTAGGTAGAAATACTTCACACTTTCTCCTTACATGCAGCTTTGGTTTAACATCCAACAAAGTACATTTCCTAACCTTTAAAATCAGAGCAGCAGGTTCCACTACAGGACCTTCTTAAACCCTCTGCCTTGACATTACTCTATTATTCTGCAGTGGGTATGTCTCCTGTACCTAGGCTGGAGTCTGGCTCATGGTAGATACTCAATAAGCATTTTCTAAAAGGGTGAATGATAGCGCTTCCTATTTGTGCTCCATGGGACAGCCAGCTTCTTAGTTTTAGATGTGATAATTCAAGAAGACTAATGTTGAGTGGGAAGAAGCAGAAAAATTATCAGCCTCTTGAGAGGAAAAACATGTCCTTCTAGACACTCTTCTTGGCTATTTGTTTCAGCCTAAGTCCAAACATCTAATCATATACTCTAAATTTAGAAACACATATATCACTATGGAACTTTCTCTCTCTCTCTTTTTCTTTATCTTCAAAGACAAGGTTTAAATATCACATATCAAGAAATATTAATTAACCATTTGATATCATGCCCCCACATTCTATAGGACAAAGACAGAATATACACAAATGTCTATGTGTCAAGGAATGTGGAATGTTGATATCAGTAAAAGCAAGAAGAAATTGACATGAATAATAATAAAGAAAACAGATTTATAATGAATAAAGATTTCTTAATTACAAATAAAGTAAGTATATAAAGGTTTTGTTTCAAGAAGAATGACATCTCATATATAACTATTCATCCATTATACACATCCATATTTTTATTTTATAAAATTATTACTTAAATTTATTTTTAAAAAACAGTTCCATATAAAATTATAAAAATGCAAAAAGTAATGTCAAAGCATTGGTTGGTTTGAATATAGAAATGCATACTCTTTTGTGGTTTTTCTTACTTTTTTTGGAATCTTCCGAATTAGCCAAGTCTGTATTATTTACCATGCAGAAATGTACAGAGACCGTAGGCAGTAGTACATTTGTGGGTCATCCCCTTTTCTTCCTATTCTGTTCTCAGTTGTTCTATCCCTAAGAGAAATCATAGGAGTCTTAGTTTACCATCCTGATTTCCACAAACATTTCTTGAATGGAACCCTTGAGGGAGAGTGCCAGAAGAGGAGTGGCTCTGGAGAAGCAAACACATGATGTCAAAGCAGCTGCTTTACCATCGTGCCCAAGAGATTGTCGATCCCATGCCGTGAGAGCATTCCCAGCTCATAGCCCCTAACCCCCTTTTCTCACATTTGCTTCCTTTCTTTTTGATACTTCAGTTTCTGAACTTGTGTGAGCATTTCCCCCATCTTTTGGTATATAACTTCACTGATCAAAATAAAATAAAATAAAAGAATGCATCAGAGATGTTCACTGTGTCCTCCCATAGCTTGGGCATATGCTCTAGCTTGACTAGTAGAACTACAGGCCCTGAGACTGCTTCACTTTGGTAAACGTCTGTATTTTCAAGTAAATTTGCAGTGATATTTTTTAGCGATTAATAAAAAATAAAACAATGTTTTTCTCATTTAGAATTAATTTTGATGTTAAACTACTACAATTATGGGATGGCATTTGTTATAGATTACATTTCTGTGTATGAAATCTTTCTGTATCACTGACAAGTAGGAGATCTAAAACTGAAAATAAAATTTACATCTAAAAATTAAACACTGTGACTAGGTAGGTGGGACAAAATATCACAATGTATCTTTTACTAGAAGCAAAAAGAAGAGATGTCAGGAGGTGAATAAAATCAACAGTTTCTGGTGTAGGTTCACCTGTTACATTACAAAAGATTTTTTTAATGCAATATATGATCTAGACAAGGACAATTAATCAAAAATACTCAAAGTACAACTTAAGATCAGGGATGGAGATACCTCCAGAAGATCTTTTATTGTAGAGGATTGTTTTAGCAATTCTGGGTTTCTTGTTATTCCATATGAAGTTGAGAATTTTCCTTTCCAGGTCTCTAAAGAATTGTGTTGGTAATTTGATGGGCATTGCATTGAATCTGTAGATTGCTTTTGGGTGGATAACACCTAAATGAACACCTGTACAAAGTCCCAATTTATTTCTAATATCAGAGATCAGACCTCTACTCTTGCCTGATGCGTCTAAAACAAAAAGGGGGAACTGTAGAGAGCTGCGGAATGCTATGCCTTAAAGATGGAGCTGGTTTCCACCTTCCACCTTCCCGATGGTGAGTGCTCTCTGTCACGAACAACTCCACATTTGGCTAAGGCCGAGGATCTGGCTTGCTTCCATGTATGTGGACCTATCTGCATTGCCCCCGTGGCACGCCTGGGTTGGCTACCCAGAGGCTATTTAAGCTGTGGGCTGGCTTTCCCCGGGGTCCGAGGATTGTTCAATGTTCCTGAATAAACTGCATTGAAAAAAAAAATACTCAAAGTAGAGAATACTATAATATTTGCTTTATTAAAAAAAACAAACAAATAACTCTGAATTGCCCGTGTATAAACTAGGATTAGGTTCCACTAAGACATGAAATATTCTTTAAAAAATGAATAAAATTAATTAATGTTTGATTGTTGGTAAATTTCTGCAAATTTCTTAACTGTTAGGGAACAGTTATGATTTCCTTAACATTCTGTGATTTACAAATCTATCTTATGGTGTTCTGTGATGTACAGAGGACCCCCTGGTAAAGCCCAGGAGCATTAGGGGGCCCCACTACATCTATGAAGAAGATTCTAGAGGAACTCCTGGGAAATGTTTTTTTCCTTTCTTACTATGTCTTAGTAGAATTGAACCCCATAGACCATTTTAACAATCTCTATTAATAGATCCTCACTGAGACTTTTTTTTCCTTTTCATATCTCACTTTTCTTCTCCATGATTACAGCTTCCTGGAACAGCAGCTGGGGGGACAGCAGCTGAGGGACCTGACCATGAGCCATCTCCAGTGCTACCTCAGAAGGAGATAAAATCAAAACAAGGTTGACAGGTAACCTCTGTCCTTCCAGTCCTGTCCAACAAGGAGGTAACAATAGACTTGCAGAAAATTTCTTGGGGAAAATATTTGCAACAAAGGGGTGTGAGAGAAATATCAGATCTGAGATAATGCTAACACCAAATGAGGAAGGAAAATTGGGTAAGAAAGGCTTAAAATGATAATATACTTATAACATATTTTTATTTTTATTTTATTTTATTTTTTAACAAATCTAGTAGTCCTTTTGCCACACACAGAATGCCTTAACAGCACCTTTCTGAGCTTTCCAAAAATGCTATGAAGATAATGATCTCTAGACAGTGAATAGGCTTGTACTGGCCGTTTCTATATCTGCATCCTTGTGTAGGTTCTCGTGTGTATTCTCTTTTGTTGCCTGGGAACTGAAGCCCAGGAGCTTCATTCCTATAGATGAGACAGTATAAGCTTCCAATTATGGTGCTAGTTGGGACTCTGGCAGGAAAGCAAGCCCATAGTGGTACAGATATTCATTCTTGTGAAGACAGACCACCTAAATTTCAAGTATGGAAGGGCTCAAATGTATTTAAATTGCTGTGAAGTATTCCATTGCTATCTACCAAAAAGGCTATCAGCTAGGGGGCAGCATTATCACCAGTTTGGAAAGACTGGACTCTCACAAGCATCTCTGTTCGTTGACAGGGCAGCTACGTATTTGTTTCATTTGTATCAACTTAGAGAGAATACAGAGGAGGATACATGCTTCTCTCCAGGGGTGCATGTTCTAATAACTTCATAGAGGTGCCACAACAAAGTGCCACAGATCAGGTGGATTACACAGCAGCGATGCGCTGCCTCACAGTGTTTGAAGAGACACTTCTGAAATCAAGGTGTCAGTAGTGTGTATCTGGCCAGGTCTGTAGAAAAGTGTCTTTCTGAAACCTCTCTCATACTCTGGCAACCCTGGGCACGCTTTAAGATTTAGGTAGCCTCCTGTTCTGTTTCTTGTGTTCTCCTACTTCCGAAGTCCGTCCAATTTGTCTTTCTAAGTGAGGGTTGATCATCTTACCCCGGGACCTCCTTCTTGTTTAGCTTTTTTAGGTGTACAGATTTTAGTGTATTTATCCTATCTTATAGGTCTAGTATCCACTTATAAATGAGTATATACCGTGTATGTCTTTCTGCTTCTGGGATACCTCACTCAGGACACAGAGAGCCTCTGAAAAGACTACCTATCAGTTTATCAAAGCAGATATTGAGACTTATAACCAAACCTTGGGCAGTTTGCAGGGAATTATATGTAAGAAGGGTGAGTTAGTAAGACATGGAAAGGACAGCAGCTCCACAAGGACCACATATATCTGGGCACAGGGGTCTTTTCTGAGACTGATTCTCTAACCGAGGATCATGCATGGATATAACATAGAACCCCTGCTTGGATGTAGCCCATAGCAGCTTAGAACCAAAGGGGTTTCCCTAATAAGGGGAACAGGGACTATCTCTGACATGAACTCAGTGGTGGGCTCTTTGCCTCCCAGCACCATCTCTGAGGGAGGAGCAGCCTTGCTAGGTCACAAAGGAGGACACTGAGGCCAGTCCTGATGGAGAAAGGGAGGAGGACCTCCCCTATCAGTGGACTTGGAGAGGGGCAGGAAGGAGATGTGGGAGGGAGAATGAGAGTGGGAGGGAATGAGAGAGGGAGCTACAGCTGGGACACAAAGTAAATAAACTGTGATTAATATAAAAAAAGATTTAGGTAGCATTCTCCTGTGTTTTCATAGTTTCTCTCTCTCTCTCTCTCTCTCTCTCTCTCTCTCTCTCTCCCTCTCTTTGTTTGGCTGGTTGTGTGTCCAAATTTACCTTCTTTGTTAAAGATATATACCCTTTTGGATTACAGCTTTCTCTAATAGGGCTTTCTTTTCTTTATTGGATGTCCTAATTTCTATTGTGCTGTTTGAATGTGATCTTCTTCCACTCTATTATCTTGGCTGCAGTGAAATCTCAGAGTCTTCATTTTCCCAAACATGATAGATTTACTCTCAGAAGCCATGGTCCTTATATGGTAAATGTTACTACCAAATGTATTCATTTCTATGATACACTTGATAATCAGGGAAACGATCATTTTGGGTCTGCAGACCCAGAAAGGTTCTTATGAGGCAGGCTTTACTTAAGGACAGCTTCTTTCATCACCCTGGTTTCTTAAAACTGTGCCCTCACAGAATGACTAGAGAAATTTATTTGTCCTCTGTGGGTCAGTGTCAGCTCAGACACCGTGACCAACATGCCTTGGGGTAGCTTAGTTGTTTTTGTCCCCTGAGTAAATAGCGATGGGTTCTTTGGAGAATTCATTTATCACCATGATTCCTTGAAGGGAATCAATAGCTTATTCTGTCAGTAGATTCTCAAATAAAAAAAGAGCCTTTTTTAAGATTGCAGACAAGAACTTTTTCTTGGAGCCACTGCCATCAGCAGTCTTTCTCAATCCCTGAATCTCCTTGATTATATTGTTACATAGCGCTTAAAAATATTGCCACCTTTGTATTTTTATCCAAGGACATAATGTTTCATTAGCCAAATACAGAGCAATGTAGGGCATACAGAGTCCTTGAATGCCCTTCAATCTTGTAAGCAAAAAATATTAACTGTCTGGCAGTTAAGTCCCACTTCCGGGCCGCTGTTCTTTGAGGGGCTCATCACCTCTGAGGAAGTGCCAATACATATGTATTTCTGCCCTCAGTTTTTAGCATGCTGATTAGAACCTCAGTGAACATCTTAGGGCTGCTGGTGAGTCAACAGATGACTCTTTGCGCTTTTGTTGAAGGCGGCATTCTTTCACCCCTTCGTGAAACACAGTCCTCTGGGAAATTTTCAGAACCATATTTCAAAAAGGTGGAGCCTTCAGGTGTGCCAGCTACCCTCAGTCTCTTCCTTCTTTCCTTCGTCATAGCAGAATGGCTCAAGCAGTCTGCAAGGGTAACTCGAAACTGTGCATTTCTGCGTTGGCTGTAGTTCCCCAGCAATCTGAAGGCCATCTGAGCTATGAGCTTTAATCACTAACAGCCATTTTTACTTGAAATTTTAAATACTTATCCCAAGAGGGTCCCTTCAAGACAATGAATTCCTGATTGTCTCATTTTACACTTTATTCCTTCAGTCAAGCATCTTTCAAATATTTTCCCAGATGTTTTCTCCTGGATTTCACTAGCAAAACAACAATCTAAGTACGAGAGTTCAAATTAGAAAATCACTTAGTTACATTTACCAGTTAGGACCTTGACTATGTTACTTAATGTTCTGTCTCTCTAGTTTCTTCATAAGCAATGTAGGGATGGTAATATTGGCATCTATCTTGGGGATTAAATATGAAAATACTTTTTTTCTTTTATGAAAATACATTTTAATAATATGAACAGGTATGTATAAATTTTGCCAGTACACAGTAAATTCAAAGGGTACTAGCAGGGAGGGTTGCTGCTATGATGGATAGTTCAGTCATCTGTTCTTTTGTAGTCACCTTAAATGTACTCCGGCCTGAGGTGTCCCCAGATCATGTAACTGCTTATCTGAAATGCAAAACAGACTTCTCACTAGCAGCTTCACTCACGGGCTAGACTCTGTGACGATTGTTTCTAAACTGTAAAAGCTGATGTTTGTAACTCTTAGTAACATTCCACAACATTACCGGGTGGCACTTTACAGTGTTGACCCCTAGCTAACAAGCCTGTAGCCGACTTTATTAAGGTAGACTAGGCTTCGTTTCAGAAGCCTCTCTCAGCTACCCTCGTGGCTTAGGAGTTCACGTGGCTCTCAGCTGCAAGCTTTAAACTGCAGATCTTAGTTCATGAAGACCTGCCTGCAGTTGTAAACAAGCCTTTCTGAATAAAGTATAGTCAGAGATTACATTAAGAACTTAGGCAAGGCACCTCTGTTGGGGTTGGGGATATCGATTGCATAAAAAAATAACATAGTTCAAAAAGATAAAAAGTCAGAGGGCAAAGCATGTACCTCTTCACAGCAAAGAAAGTGACATGGATATAAATAGGATTTAATTACATATCAGGAGTTGAGTTGCAAGAAACACAAGCACAAAAAGGTACAAAAAGATACTGTAAAGCATACCTCAAAGTCACTCCAATAAGACCTCTTCTTGCTGAGGTAACTGCAGCAGCCAGGTGAAGGCTGATGGGCAGCTTTGAGACAAAAGAATGGAAAAAGATAGTGATGTTCTTGGAAGCTTGTGGGACAGATTACAATGAAATGTTTAGAAAACAAACTAAATTATTTCCAGAAAAGCTTTGGAGGGTGAGTGATTCTGTCCTCTCCACTAAACACCCCTGACAAGTCTGAATATAAGAGTTTTTTTAAAAAAACTGCCTGATGAAATCAGCATAGTTTTTGAATATTTGATTTAGTAGATTACGAATTATCTGTTTTGTGATTTGCTCCATATGAAAATTAATTATGCCTCTTGAAATTCTTGCAAAGAAGAAATGAACAAATGAATGCAAAGTGTCTAAAATAGGACCTGGCACATGATAAATATTCAATTAATGCAACAATTAACATCTTTTGTGATTGTTTTAATGATTCTAAACTCTGAAAAAGATATAGCCCATACCAGCTTGGAGATTATCCAGGAAGACTAATGACAAGCCAGTAGTATGGGTGAGTACAGTACCCTCACTATGCTTTGACAGCTTGGGATGAAGACATTATTTAGTGGGTTATCTTAGATGAAAAGGGTTAAAAGGTGGAAAACAAGTTGCATGTGTCAGCATTCTCTACACTCAGGGGGCAAGGAGAAAATGAAAGAAAAAGAGAGAAAATAATTTTGAGAAATAAAAACAAACATTATTTTATCTGGAGAGGAATGTGTTCTTAGGATGATGCAGAGGAAGCTGTTAGAAATTGAGATGTCTTGTGTAAAGGCTCACTCTGTCTGGGGTTGATGGTACCCCTGTACAACCCAGCACTCAGAAGGCAAAGTAGGAGAGCTACAAGTGTGAGGCAAGTTTGAACTTCCAAATAATAATAATTAATAACAATAAACATAAAGGACCACATATTAGTTATAAAAATTGGTTTTTGAAAACAATATTTTATAATTTAATATTTCTTACATTTTACTAATTATCATGTGTGGAGAAAATACTCTGTTCAAATTATACTGGATGAATGTAAGGAACTAAGAAATAGCTATAAAAATTCTTATTGACACTTAAAGACATTCTAAGTGAACCCTAGACTAAAGAGTACCCCACAGCTCAATCAGGACATGGTCTGTGGCTTTTAATGGCACTTTGCAAAATGAAGCATAACACTTTCTTACACCAGGCTTTCTGCCAGGCAGCAAAGAGTATATTTCTATTTGGACATTCGTCAAGAAGAACACGTGTTCCCTCGGGCTAGGGAGGAAAAAGATGCTACCAGGTCCTTGGGGTCCTGGAAGTTGACTCTCTCTAAGTGATCCTCCTTGTGGTTCAGATTACATGAAGTTATATCCAGTTATCCCAGGAGCATCCGAGGAATGCACATCATGAGTCTTTCAAGGCCACTCAAAAGACAAAAATGTTCTGTAAATACTGCCATTTGCTCAATGATTTCTTGTCACTATTTCCTTCTCTTCAGAGAAGATGGAAAGTTGATGTTAAATTTGATCCTGGCGTGGAAGGTACACTGGCAGGCCTCCCTATTCACTTTAAGATGTGACTTTCTTTTCTTTTTCTACTAAATTTTTATTTTTTATATTAATTACAGTTTATTTACTTTGTATCCCAGCTGTAGCCTCCTCCCTCATTCCCTCCCAATCCCACCCTCACTCCCTCATTTCCTTCCTGACCCTCTCTAAATCCACTGATAAGGGAAAGATATGACTTTCTAATGAGAAAACTGTCATCACCTTTGGACTGAAAGTTTAAAATCGTGACTCCTGAAGCAAAGTAAAACCTGTCCACTTCCTATTCTTAGAGTAAATTTCATTTACATATCATCCAGTGAACCATTTTGTATTTATATTTTATTATTCCATCTATTTTCCCTCATAATCTCATTGTCAATCATTTAAAGAAAGGATTCGTTGTGATGGCACATGCCTGTATGCCTGTAATCCTAGAATCAAATCGTGAGGATCATGTATTCCAGGGCAGTGTCAGAGAAGGATTGTATTTGAGAAAAAAACAAATTAAACAAACAAGTAAGTAAAGTGTATGAGAAATTCAGCACTTTGTTCATAATTCGTGACATAATTCATGAACATGCAATGAGATCATCCAATTTGCTTTCTTCTTTCTCCCTATGACTTTTGGAGCTCTAGGTAGGAAATTATCTGACTGGCTGTCACCCTCATGCTCTCATTAATATATTCACTTAGCATCTTGAAAGACTGACTAGTGAAATGACCTAAGATGGGGACTTGAACAGGAAGCCTTTGTCTGGGTTCAGGAATTATTCTTGAGGATTTCTTTCTTTGTTTTTCTTTGCTTCTTTCTTTGTTTCTCTTCCTTCCTTCCTTCCTTCCTTCCTTCCTTCCTTCCTTCCTTTCTTTCTCTCTCTCTCTCTCTCTCTCTCTCTCTCTCTCTCTCTCTCTCTCTCTCTCTTTCTTTCTTTCTTTCTTCTTACTCCAGCTCAAGGTTTCCTCCTAAACTCACAGTGAAATTTAATCGTCTATTTGAGGAAAACTGGGAGGCAGGAGTAGTGAGGTTATCTGAAGAGCCTTCTGACCCCAGAAAGAAATTAATGGCTGTATTGCGGCAGTTATCTCAAAAAGAGTTTAACTTTGAAAGTGGGCTTCAGCCTGTTCTCTCACAAAGGCTTGTGCCCAGATATGTGAGGCTGCCCACAGTGGTTGATCTGTCAAGACCATCTATGCCATCTTATTGATTCTCCTATCCTCCAGATCTGTGAGAAATAAGTTTCTTTCTTTGTAAGTTACTCATTTTCTGGTACTCTATTAGAGCAGAAAAGAGATGAAGAAAGGGAAGTTAGCGAGAATATTCTTGGCTGGGTTCATCTCTTAGTTTTTAAGGACTCCATTTGAATAAGCGCTTCAAGTTCAGCACAATGGCATTCTGCCAAGGGGTCAGTTTTTCACTGAAAAGTTGAGTGTAAAAAAATTGTAGGAGGAATCAACAATAATACTCCAAGGAAGCGACCAGCCTCATAAACCAAATGGGAGCTTGGTGATTATGTGGAATCTTTATGATAGTCATTCTTGAAAATTTTTGTCTGTCCTAAACCCAGCCTCACCTCCATTATCTCAGTCTCCTGAACTGAAGCTGTGAGAAGGGAACATGTCAAGATAGCAACGGAACAAGATACTGAGTGCAAAATGACAGGAAACAGGAAACCGTTTCCTGAAGAGTGCTGAGGAGTCAGCTAAGCATGAGCAAGGCAACCAAAGATTTCAGCACCTGTGGAAAACCTCGTTGCTTTGATAGTGATTTCAGCGAGTTAATGGCGGCAACCACACCAAGTAAGTGTAGTAGGTCCAATGAGTAGATGATGACTTCAGGGGGTGAGGGTTTTCCTTACAGAGTGTTGCTTAATGATAACCTTGGATAGTCTTCCATTAATGTAATATTAATTGTTTTTACTAAAACTCCAAATCATGACTTATTTTCTACAAGATATGGTTTCTACAGGATTCTTGAATGCTCTTTAGAGAGAAAAAAATTATATTTTTAACTCTTGAGACTGAGATTATGTTATTTAATGATAAAGAACAATATATCACTTTTTATACCCAACAATGCAGGTTCTATCACAAAAGATAGGCTGATGAGGGTGGTTCCACTTACTATGATCATAAAAGAAGTCATTTAATTTTTTAAATTAATTTTATGATTAGTTGGATATATTTCATTTGTTATCAAATTAAATGAGAAAACTGAGCATCAATAGCAATTTGAAGAGTCTCTGTGAGAACAGACATTGGTAGAATACTCACATTTTTTCAACAACTTATATGATCATTTTTATTCACCAATTTCCAGGTAGAAATTTGGACATCCTTGGAATTGCATAAAATTCTTTTATTTTTTTTATTCTATTATCTTGATTTTCCATATTAATCATTTTTTAAAAAAATTCTTTTATAACCTTCAACGGAGAACAGGGACTCATATGAAAGAAGGGGAGTTAGTATGATGGTGAAAGGATAGAAGCTCCACAAGGACCAAATATATCTGGGCACAGGGTTTTTTCTGAGACTGACATTCAACCAAGGACCATGTATGGTATAACCTAGAACCTCTGCTCGGATGTAGCCCATGGTAGCTCAGTAACCAATTGGTTTCCCATAGTAAGGGGAACAAGGACTATTTCTAACAGGAACTCAATGGCTAGCTCTTTGACCTCCCCACCCCCCAAGGGAGGAGCAGTCCTGGTAGGCCACAGAGGAAGACTTTGCAACCAGTCCTGAAGATACCTGATAAAACAGGATCGGATGAATGGGGAGGAGGTCCCCCCATCAGTGGACTTGGAAAGGGGCAGGGTGGAGATGAGGGATGGAGGGTGGGATTGGGAGGGAATGAGGGAGTGGGATACAGCTGGGATACAGAGTTAGTAAAATGTAACATAAGAAAAAAATAAAATTAAAAAAATTATTTTATATTTAAAATAACAAACTTGAACCAGAGAAATGGCTTGATGGGTAATAACTAATTCTGTGCAAGACTGTAAATCTAAATCTAATCTCTAATTCCCATATGGTGGATGGAGAGAATTAATCCTGCACTTTGTCCTCTGACCCTTACACATGGGTCATAGCATGCACATTTGCCCCTCTACAATGAATAAGTAAATGTATTTTTAATGAATAAACCTCCATATGAGGTTTATTCAGTTCCATTTCTAATTAAATTACATCTATTGGTTAAGATGTAAACTGCATAAATGACTCCAATGTATTTGTATCTAATTCACTATTAGGACATTTAAATTGTTAGGAGGATTTTCTTTTGTTCAAGATCCCTTTTCAAGATTTAGAATTTCAGTTTTACTTCCCCTGCCATATTACTTCTTTATTTTGATCATTCTTTTGGGAAAAGCCTTTTTAATGAAATGCCCTCTCCTCAACAAAGAACTGGAGTGTGCTTAAAAAGAGGCAATTTATTAATGCAGTTAAAAAAAAAAAAGAAAAGAAACAGGAATTTTCCATCACTACCCACATCCAGTCTTTTATATTAAGGTTGCAGTTGAGTTTATCCTTATTTACTCTTAGGAAAGTAACTGTTCTTCCCTTTCCTTCCCAGGCTGGGCATAAATAATTGATTTTTCAAAAATAAAGAGTTATCATGTTAAAATTTTGAGTGTATACTATATGTGTAGCCTGTACTTGTGTGTGTCAGTGCATACATGTTTTCACTTGTAGAGAGGCCAGAGGATGATGCTTCATTTATTGACATCAACATTATTCTTTATTTTATTTTATTTATTATTAGTTACATTTATTTAACTCTGTATCCCAGCTGTATCCCGCTCCCTCATTCCCTCCCAATCCCACCCTCCATTCCTCATCTCCTCCCTGCCCCTTTCCAAGTCCACTGATTGGGGAGGACCTCCTCCCCTTTCATCTGACCCTGTTTTATCAGGTATCTTCAGGACTGGCTGTAAAGTTCTCCTCTGTGGCTTAACAGGACTGCTCCTCCCTTAGGGGGTGGGGAGGTCAAAGAGCCTGCCATTGAGTTTCTGTCAAAAATAGTCCCTGTTCCCCTTACTATGGGAAACCAATTGGTTATTGAGCTACCACGAGCTTCATCCGAGCAGAGGTTCTAGGTTATGTCCCTACATGGTCTTTCATGGAGTGTTAGTCTCAGAAAAGACCCTGTGCCCAGATATATTTGATCCTTGTAAAGCTCCTATCCTTTCCACGTCATACTAACTGCCCCTTCTTTCATATGATTCCCTGCACTCTGCCGAAGGTTTGGTATGAGTCTTAGTATCTGCTTTGATACACTCCTAGGTAGAGTCTTTCAGGGGCCCTCTGCTGTAGGCTCCTGTCCTGTTACTTGTTTTCTCCTATGTCCAATTGTACACCCCATTTGTCTTTCTAAGTGAGGATTGATCATCTTACCCCAGGTCTTCTTTCTTGTTTATCTTCTTGAGGTGTACAGATTTCATTATGTTTATCATATCTTATAGGACTACATGAGTGAGTATATACCATGTGTGTCTTTCTCCTTCTGGGACACCTCACTCAGAATGATCTTTTCTAGATCTCACCATTTGCTTGCAAATTTCATGATTTCCTCCTTTTTGATTGCTGAGTAGTATTTCATTGTGTAAAAATACAATTTCTGTATCCATTCCTCCGTTGAGGGATATCTGGGTTGTTTCCAGGTTCTAGCTATTACAAATAAAGCTGCTACAAATATGGTTGAGCAAACATCCTTGTTGTGTACTTGAGCAAATTTTGGGTATATGTCTAGGAGTGGTATAGCTGGATCTTGAGGAAGCACTATTCCTAATTGTCTGAGAAAGCGCCAGATTGACTTCCAAAGTGGTTGTACCAGTTTACATTCCCACCAGCAATGGAGGAGGGTTCCCCTTTCTCCACAACCTCTCCAGCATGTGTTGTCACTTGACTTATTCATCTTAGCCATCGGATGGGCGTTAAGGTCAAATCTCAGGTTTGTTTTGATTTGCATCTCCCTGATGGCTAAACAAGTTGAACATTTCTTTAAGTGTTTCTCTGCCATTCTATATTCCTCTACAGAGAATTCTCTGTTTCGCTCTGTACCCCATTTTTTAATTTGGTTACTTGATTTATTGCTTTTTAACTTTTTTAGTTCTTTATATATGCTGGTTATCAGCCTACTGTCAGATATAGGGTTGGTGAAGACCCTTTCCCAGTCTGTAGGCTGTCCAGTTTTGTTCTGATGACAGTGCCTTTTGCTTTACAGAAGCTTTAACATTATTCTTTTAACAGTTTTTCACTAAACTCAGAGCTCCGCATCTTTCCTCCTCTGAAAAGCTGAAATCTAGCAAGGCCAAGTTTCTTCGCAAGCCTGTGCTGGATTTGCAAATAAAGGAGGCTACCAGGATTTTTAAGTGGATGCTAAGGATATAAACTCATGCTTGCACAATAAGCCATTTTTTTTCCACCGAGATTCCTTCTTGGCTCTATCTCTCTCAAGAGGATTAATGATCAGACTGGTCAATCATATCAGCTGATGCAAAAACTGTGAGAATCTGTAACTGCCAATTCTTTCATGTAACACAGTTTCTGTCTTAATTATAGCCAAAGAGCCACATATACATTAAGTAAAATGATACAATTAAATGATAAAAAATATTAAACTGATTAATGTTAAGGAGATATTCATGTAGAACCTTTTTAGAGAGAAAGATAAAGGTTTAGACAATAAAATCTTTTCTGCAAGAAATCAAGCAGTTATTAATCATTGCCCTTTCATGTGTGCTAGAAATGCTAAACTCATGGAGTGAAGAATACCTACTTTATTTCTGATGAGAAAATCAAGCACTAAGAAGGTAATCCTTGGTCTGAAAAAGTGGGTTCTTAACCTATGCCATTCCATGTGCTTGTGGGTCTTGAAATGTCCTGTCCTCATTCCACTTGAGAAAACCAAACACTGTCAAATGCCCCCAATCCTTTTCTTTTAATTTTGCTTCTGTTTTTCACCTTCTTCCTCATTCATGCTCTTAAAATTTTGGTTGGCTCTAATCCACTATTCCTGGCTCTCCAATAAAACTCAAGGGTGTCAGGATGTCCAGTAAGATAAGATCTTATATACATACATTTGTTAATTTAGTTTTTCTAGCTAAGCACATTTAAATGGACAATGAACCCATTTACATTAGTCTGGATCAATGAGAATTTTTGCTAGACTAGTCACACTAAATAACCTGAGGCACAGGGAGAAGATTAGACTTTTAGTGATAGTCTTACCTGAAAACTCACCACACAGTGTTGTAATCAAGTAGCTACACTGAAGTTAAAGATGGAAGGAGTAAGTAGTCGTCAGACCACAGAGAGGTGAAGCATTCCAGGGAAGCCCAGTGTAGAGCTGAGCGGACAGCATTGGCTTGCTGGAGCCCAGGATAAAGGAATCTTTGATTGGCACTGAAGAGTAATGTTTTCAAGTGCTGCGCTCTTTCCTGTTGACTACTTTTCATCTTAAACATCTCTCCCTTCATATTATTCATCTATTATCATCTAATTTTTTCGGACCCAATTTCTTATCTTCATAAGAACACTTTCTTTATAAATACAGTCTACTATATATAGTCTGTGTATAGTAGAGCACATCACACCAGACTGCTTACTTCACTGGACCACCACAAGCCTGACCAGCAAGACTTCTGTGGCATCCCTTTCTGTATGGGTATATCTGCACACTCACACACTATAGGCATACACTCCACACCTTAACACACGCACACACACATATCATTGGGGAGGAGATAACAGTACTGTATATTTTGTTTTTAACGTTTCCTCTTTAATATAACATCAGAATTATTTGTTCTTCTTTTTCTTCATGTTTTCTTCCTCTTTCTTCCTCTCTTCCTCCTCTTCTTCCTCTTCATTCTTCTTCTTTTTCTTCCCTTCATTCTCCTCCTCTTCCTCTTCCTCTTCCTTCTCCCTCTCTTCCTCCTCCTTCTCCTCCTCCTTCTCCTCTTCTTTCTCCTCCTATTCCTCCTCCTTTTTCTACTACCCCTTTTTCTCTTCCTTCGTGTAGGATAAATGTTTGTATGTGGTATATGCACACACATGGGCCAGTGAGTGTGTATGTAAGTGCTAAACTTCAGGGGAGGTTCAGACACTCAGATTCATTTTGCAATTCAAAATGAAGAAAATTATAGTTGTCAGTTCTCAATATTGACAAAACAAAGAGTAAAAACACCTTTGGGATAGCCTCTCGACGAGAATGAATAACTGCGCAGTGCTGCACTCTTTTATCCCAGCACTGGGGAGGCAGAGGCAGGCAGATCTCTGTGAGTTTGAGAGCCGTCTACTCTATATAGTGAATCCAAGGACGGACAGAACTACACAGTAAGACCTTGTCTCAAAACTTACGAAAAAAAAAAAAGCAATGATCAACTACACATTAACAAAGAGCAGGTGGAGATTGTAGAAACCTTGTGACTTAAGAGAGAATTTGGTGCTATTTTAAAATATTTTAATTATCCATGTTATTTGTGCTTCATATATTCTAGAGTTTTCATATTTCCTCATTTATTGTTTTAAATTTTTTAGAAGATCATGAGGTCCACACGCTTAGAAATAGCAATAGAAAACACAAAATTGTTAAACACACAGGCATGTCTCTTCAGTGGAAGAAATTGACACCTTTTTACATCCAGAAGACTGGAAATGGACATGCTAATATTTGTTATGTTAAGAATGTTGCAGTATTTACTAGTCTGCAAAGCCAGCCCTTAAATCCCCCAGAATCCTGATCATTGTCTCTCCTTCAGTAGAACCCATCCTTATGCTTATTACAAACCCTGTGAAAGGAGTGTGTGAAAGAATGGGGCTGTGAGGAGAGGAGGGGTTTGCAATAAGGATGTAAAGTGAATAAATAAATACATTTTTAAAAGTATGAATCCAGGTTTGTATGTAAATTAGTAACACTCCCAGTACATATAAATGGTAGAAGATCTGCGATGAAATCGATATAGATGTCACAGCAGATAAAAGGAAGGACTCAAACTCCACGGTGTCACAGTGAAGCCAGTTTTACATTTAAGCACACAGATGTTCTACATAAAAGGATGAGAGATGACATACCATATTGACACTAATTCAAAAGGGTTCCCAAAGAGCTACGTCAGTATAAGTCAGAGCAAAATTACTATTTTGTCATTCTCCCCCCATCCTAAGATAAAAGGAGACAAAGAAACAGACACACAAAACAACTCTTCCTCCTCGGCACAGGCTCCTGGGCACTGCTTCTCAGTCAATAGACACCGTTCTTTTGGGAAAGGTCACAGGTGCTTTTCTAAAGAAAAGCAATTTGCAAAGGAGCTTCACTGTAGCCATGCCTTAAGCTTTGATGTGATGACTTTTACCTGGAAATTTTCTTCTAAAACTGTGTTTAAATATGTGGGGAAAAATGTTTGTCATCAGACTAAAAAAGTTTTGGCTAACAAAGTTGGGATGAGCCCTAGTTCCTTTCTTATCTCATCCTGATTGTTTCTTTCTCTGCTGTCCATGTTGCTCTCAAGGCCCCTACAAGTTTCAAAAGTTTTATTGATTACAACTGTACGTATTTAATATATACTAGGCCAATTTGTATATATTCATTTGTGAACCTATCAAAATAAATTTTCCTACATCCTTGCTGTGTCTCTGTGTGATAATTACATTTAATGAAATTGCCCACAAAATGCAAATGAATAATACCTTATTGTTGGCTGTAGGCACTACAGTGTATGGTCATCCTTTAAACCTAATTCTTCTGGGTTAACTGAAACTTTATACAATTTTAGAACACTGGACTAAAGATACAAAGCCCAGAAATAACTACACATGCTTTAGCAAGAGCTTAAAGAATATACAATGGCTTCTTTGTCAAAAAAAAAAATCAGATGTCTTCAAAAAATGATGCTGGTCAAACTGGGTTGCTGAATGTAGAAGATCTATGTTTATTAGTGATAAATATATTAATCTATCTATCATACTGCAAAAAAAAACATACATTCAAGTGGGTCAAAGACATCAAAATAAGACCAGACACTCTGCATCTGATAGAAGATAAAGTGGAGAATAGGATTGAACTCATTGGTACAGGAAAATACTTTCTGAACAAGACATCAATAGTGTAGACACAAAAACTAACAGTTAATATATGGGACCTCATGAAGATGAAAAGTTATGCAGCAGAGGACACCATCAGTTGGTAAAAGCACAGGCAACATAATGGGAAAATATATTTACCAATTATACATCCAATAGAGAGTTAATATATAGTATATATAAAGAACTAAAAATATTAAACATCAATAAAAAAATTTTAAATCGGGTTACAGAACTAAGCAAAGATTTCTCAGGGGATGAAATACTAGCGGATATGAAACTTTTAAATAAATGTTCAACAGCCTTAGCCATTAAGGAATTGAAAATTACAACTACTTTAAGATTTCGTCTCACTCCAAGATAAATAAAACAAATGACAGCTCATGCTGGCGAGGATACAGAGAAACAGGAACACTTATTCATTGCTGATAGGAATGCAAACTGATGTAGCTACTAAGAAAATTAGTGGTGGTACCTCAAGAAGATGAAAATAAATCTACCTCAACCTCCAGCTATACCATTCTTGGGCTCATACTCCTTACCTTATTACAGAGACACTTGCTCAGCCATGTTCATTGCTGCTCTACTGATAATAGCCAGAAATTGGAAACATCCTAGTAAAGGTTTTAGGAATGTTTGTTTTGTTTTCTTAGTTTTTTTTTTATGTGTATGGCTGCTTTGCCTACATGTATGTATATACAACACATACATGTCTGATGATGTGCAGGCCAAAACATGGTCTGCTGGAACTGGAGTTACTGCCTTTGGGGGCTACCATTTGTAGTGCTGGGGAGAATATCAGGGGCACTTAACTTTTTAACTTTAATTTTTATTTTTTATATTAATTACAGTTTATTCACTTTGTATCCCAGCTATGCCCCTCCTTCATTCCTTCCCAATCCCACCTCCCTCCCTCTTTTCCTCCCATGCCCCTCTCCAAGTCCACTGATAGGGGAGGTCCTCTTCCTCCTCCATCTGACTTAACCTATCAGGTCTCATCAGGACTTGCTGCATTATCTTCCTCTGTGGACTGATAAGGCAGCTCTCCCATCAGGGGAGGTAATCAAAGATCCAGCCACTGAGTTCATGTCAGAGAGAGTCTCTGTTCCCCTTACTAAGAAACCCACTTTGATACTGAGCTGCCATGGGCTACATTTGTGCAGGGGTTCGAGAACTTACAAAATTTACAAATAAGAAAGCGTGGTTTTCATAACAGACACAGAGCTGACTAGCCATATTTCAATAGGTATATGAAAAATTTCATTAAAACATCAGAAGTTATGACAGAAATCCAAATCAAAGCACAATAATTTATTTGGATTTTTGGAATAAGCATTAACAAGAAAATATTCGATAAGTGTCAGAAGGGTGTGGAACAATTAAAGTCAATGTATACTGTTAGCACAATTATCTGGTAAACAGTATCGAGTGTCCTCAAAGTATCAAAGATGTTGTTCTGTGATCCAGCACACAGGTGTGCAGACAGAATTCTCAAGACTGAAGTTAGACACATAAAACGGTATCTGTGTCTCCATGTTCATTGAACAATCCACCTGATGTCCATAAACATTGACTGGAGAAAGGAAGTTTGGCAACAGAATAGTATTTCTCCTTTAAATGGAAAGAAAGGTTCATATTTGAAAACCTGACTAACTTGAAGGGGCCCAAGAAAGATGAGATGCTCAGTTCTTACCCTCATTTCATGTTCAAATATTTTTTTCTTTTCCTTGAGTCAGAGGTATTTTTTTTCTTTTTGTTTATGTTGTGCCCCAAATCAGGAACTACATTTTATTCATAAAATAAATGGAGAAGAAAAAATGAATAATCAACTAGGAAATGGTAAAATATATTTGTCTGAATTATGAATGACTACAGAAGAAACAGCTGAGTGTAGAGAGTATAGTGCCATCCATTCTTGAAAAGCCATGTATAGTATTTTTATTCTCTGCTGCCCTGTCCCCTCAAACAAGAAGTCCATGATTAATAGCTTAAGAAGATGGTTTATTTTTATCTCTAAAGTTATGACGGAATGTTGAAAACATCAGTTCTTGAAAATGTGTATTATGGCCAGGCATGGTGGCACACACCTTTGATCCTAGGGAGGCAAGGGCAGGTGGATTACTGTGAGTGTGAGTTCAAGGTCAGCCTGGTCTACAAAGTGAGTCCAGGACAGCCAAGGATACACCAAGAAACCCTGTCTTGTAAAACAAAACAATAACAACAACAACAAAAGTGTGTTATGTGAGACCAACTTTTTGCCATGGTGTCTCTTCCCTGGGTAATCAGAATGTCTTTCTTATTTTTCCAAAAACTATAGATGCGTATTAAGTTTAAATTTTCTGATAACAAGTATTTCTTTTTTTATTCTGAAAGTTAATTCTTCTTGTACATTTACATAAGTGATACGATTATCAGTTTAGAACTGTGTATGATGACTTAGCCTTGCTCCCAAGGCTGATGACATGAGTTCAATACCCAGAACCTACATATTAGAAAGAAAGAAACATCTGTTAGTTGTATGCTGACCTCTAGGCACAGAGACGAGGCCAAGCGTAAATATAGAAAAAAATAAGCAAATATGTGTCTGAGATGTAAGTTCTTTGTGAACATACCACCACCACAGCTGGTGGCGGGAGGGGTGGGGGATGGAGGTACGAATCCAGCAAATAAATCATATTTCTCTAGCTAATTCCCATTCTTTGAGTTGCAACATTCAATGCTATATAATATACCAGTTTTTGTTTCTAAAATATCACACACAGGGAGACATTCTTAAATGAATGACTTAAGTTAGTTCAGATCACTGAAGGATATCAAGTTTCTAACGTACAAAGGCAATATACATACATTATATATCTGTTCTCTAACCAGGAGTTCATACTTTTAGCTTAACAGTGCACACGCATACTGTCTCATTTGTAGGATGCATTAAGAAAAAGCCACTTCCTCCTCCTCCCTCCTTCTAGGGGCTTTTTAGTTTAATTTACCTGACTCCAGAACTTCCATCTCCCTCATGGTTTTAGTGGATCTCATTATCCTCTTATTTCTTTTGATATTATTAACCTTGCTTATTATATATTTTCCTGTTTTCTTTCAGTAAGTAGAGTTATTTGTATACTAAATCCTATCACTCTGCAATGAATTGAGCTCCCTGAAAACTGTACCTTGTAACTCAGGATTAAATTATTATCTCTATTTTTCATATGACATTTGATTACCAAATATATCATGTCTTTGAGGAGCCTTTCATATACTCAGAAAACCGAGCAAACAATAACTAATATAATCCAGTAACAAGATGATTTCATTAAGATACTTTTGTATTCTGAGTAGCATAAAATTAATGCTAATTTGGAACTTTGCAATTCATGAAATATGTTCTTAATTCTAATTTTGCTTGATTGTCTCCTCCTTAGAGATATTAGTGCAAAGAATGGAAAGAAAACAAATGCACCATGATCATTTATTTATGTTTTATTTTGTACACATTAATTTGTATGGTAAAAAAAAAAAAAAGTATGCTTTCTCCTCATGTACTTTATTCCCGCAACACTCTTGTTTTGATTAATGATTCTCATTAAAGCTTAAAAATAACCTACATTTTATGAAACTACCCTAATGTGATTGTCTACTGCCTTCATATTTTAACAGATATGTATTACATTTAGCAAGTCTCTTAGCTCTTATTTCTATTTTTCTAAGGATGCAAAAAGACATGTGTACCAGAAAAAACGGTAAAACTAAATAGTGCTACAGTAAATGTCCTCATTTCTACAATTTGCCACCTTCAGTGTCAAGAACATGTCCAAGAGAGAAAGCAGAAAATTTGAAACTTTTGAGTCATAGATAAGTAGACTTAGAAAGTCATTTTAAACCAGTGATGTCATTTATACTTTTTGTCATAATAGAAAGAAAGGATACTGTTTGGTTGGTTCCAACAAACTATATTTAATAAGTTAGGAAATTTTTTTTGCCAGAGATTATCTTGCAACAAGATTCCTTAGAATTTTGGAAATAAAAGAGAATAGGGTGTAACATGTGGAATTGTTTTCTCATTTTATTCTTTTCTTCTCATACTGCGAACATTAATGAAAAATATATGAAAAGCAAGGTGTTTTAAATTTTTGGGCCAGGAATGAAAATGGAAGTTTTACAAGACTGAACACTGAAGCCAAGGAAAGAAGAACACTTAAGGAATTCTAAAATGGAAATATAGAACTCACTAAGAAGCGTCATCAGTTCAGAGCCCCCACCAGACCTTCTTCCCAACTCTCATAGGGGTGCATGTGAAGGAATTATCAGAGGTCCTGCGTCATCGGGAGATTTTGTAAAATTGGGCTCATTATCCTGCTGAACTGCAGTCTAAAGTTAGGGAGGGTCTGAATTCACCTCAAGTATTGGATTATTTCAGATGTTTAAGGTGGAAAAGTGTGTGACAAAACCTTGTCATATCGCTTGATCTGATGTAAAATGTAATCAGTGTTGCCCCAGAATGGAGCATCACTATTGCCTGAAGGTGTAGCGTATGCGATTCCCTCTCATAGTGAAGGGTAGGCAAGAACACGAGGTAAGTAGCACATGCAACCTGGAAGCTTGCTGCCAACATTTTCTCAAAAAAAAAAAAAAAAAAAAAGCCAGTGCTTCAAGGTGAATGAGGAAGAGCACTAGTCTGTTGAATCCAGCCTTCCCCTCAAATGGAAACTTGTAACTATTTACTTATTTGAATGAATAGTTGTTGCTGAACATACCATGTGTGTGCATGGTAGGTTATGGTACTTGAAGACAACATAATGCAATGGGTGGACCAGAGATAAATAGATTAATACCCCTCTTAATTGACCCTTTTGAGCCACGCTCACATTAGGCATGGAGCCTCAACATAACTTTTCCACTAAATTGACGATATCTCTCAGACTCTTCAAGACTAACTCCTTAGGAAATGAGGATGGTTCAGTTGTGTTCTCAGCAGAAGCTTGTGTTCTCAAGTTGGCTTTGTGTTTATGCATCATGCATACTACGTCTACTGCTTGTCTTAAAAAGGTGTGAATATTAACTACAGAAGCTTGGTTGTGATTGTTGGTTTTCCCGCACCTTAGCTAAAACTGACATGGAAGTAGTTCCATTTTAACACGCTACTGTGTGTGTTGCAATGGTTCTTACTGCAGAGAGGGGCAGACTATCTTCAAGCTGAGGCTGTATGCGCTGAGAAATTATCGGTAGCAATTACCTTAAGTTAACACGCTTATTTTAAACGTATATTGCATTAAATATCATTTATAGCAAGTCTTTGCGAGCGCTGGTATGTTTTAATGCTTGGAGACTCCTCTGTAAGTTTCTATGCAGTACATAGGTTAAGCACTATTTGAATTTGCAAAGCTACCACAAAGGCATGTATCAATGATATTTGCATGATTAAACACATGTATATGACAAACTAAAATTAAGAAATGGTTTGTTTACAGGTTGAAATACATAGACTCTTTCGTGTATTTACAACATAAGATATTCAAATTATGAAATATTACTTGGATCTTTTACCTGAGCTTTATTAACTGAAGCATAACTAAGATATTAAGCATATATTTATAGTATACACTGTGCTCTTTTGACACATATATGCACTTTGAAATGATTGTTTCAATGTTATTGACATATTTGTGACCTTATTTGCTTATCATTTATAGTGAATACACTGAGGATCTACTTTTTAGTTTATGTGTGCAGCCGTGTCATTACTACAGCCACCATATTGTACAATGGCTCTCCTGAATCTAACTGAATAAATTTTACAACCTTAGACCAACACCTCTTAATCTTCACTACAATCCTAGCTCTGCTCTGCGCTTTTGTGAGTGTAGCTTTTTTTTTTTTTTCATTCCATTGTGAGGTCATGCAGAATGTGTCTTGCTGTGCCTTGCATAGGCAATGTAGTATAATGTCCTTTAGGTCCTTTGTACGCTGCTAATGAAAATATTCCGGGGCTTCTTTTCTTTTCTTTTATTAGGATAAATAGTATGCCCATGTAAAATATACCAGGTTTCCTTTGTTGCTTCATCAGTTGACAGACATTTAAGCTGCTTTGATATCTTGGTCACTGTTAATAATGCTATAATGAATATGGGAGTTCAGGTACATTTCTCACATACTGGGTTTATTTCCTTTATAACTACATGGCTATGTTTTATGAAAATTCTACATTTATTTTTGAGTATCCTTTCCCCCATAGGGTTCTATTAATTTACATTTTTACCAGAGTGTGCAAAGATTCTCTTCCCAACATCAAAGTTTTGTTCCTTTCTTATTTCTGATAATTTTTACTCTAACATGTATGGGATGATATAACACTGTAGGGTTGTTTTGCATTTCTATGATAATTAGGTTTTTTAAACTACTTTTTGATATAGACATTTTGTCATGTGTGTCCTTTCTTTTGATGAATGTCTTTTGATTATTTTTAAAATATTTTTACTGCCTTTATTTTGGGAAGGGGAGAGTTGTGAGTGCCACTAAGCACATAGAGAACAACCTGAACTTCTCCTTCAACTATATGGGTGCAGGAGATGGAACTTGTGTTGTCAGTCCAGATGACATGTGCCTTTACCCTCTGGGCCCTCTCACCAGGCCAGATTTGCTCATTTTAGAAAATAAACTGTTTACTTGCTTTTGAGTTGAATGACTTCCTATGTACCTTGAATATGAATGTATCATCAGATGTATGGATTACAAGAATTCTCTCCCATTCCATAGGGAGTCTGTTCTTGTTGATTTTTTTTTTTTATTGCAACCAAGGTGAAAGTAGAACTCCATAATTTGCATCAAGAGCCAAAGACAGAGATCAGCCACACAGATCCAGGGAGACTAGAATGGAAGCCAGGCATCAGAAGAAGTCATTGGTAAACTTTTAACTTTAATTTGAATTTAATCTTGAAAAAACTAAAAATTTACAGGAAGATGTCAAGATAGAGCAGAGATGATCAATACATGCTTTCTAAATGTTTCCTTACAGTACCTAAGCATATATCTTTAATCTCAGCACTCAAAAGGCAGAAGCAGATGGATCTGTAGACCAAGGCATGCATGGTCTACAGAGCAAGTTCCAAGACAGTCATGGCTACACAGAGAAGCTCTGTCTTGAAAATACAAACAAACTTTATTGGTCTCTTTGTGGAGCTTCTGTCCACTCTGTGTCGTTCTCTCCCCCTTTCTTCCATATGGCTCCTGCACTTTGACCAAAGTTTGACTGTGAGTCTCAAGCATCAATCCCCTGCTTCAATCCCCTGTTGAATGGAGCCTTTCAGAGGATCCTCTATAGTAGGCTCCAATCCTATTCGCTCTCTTCCACCGCTTCTGGTGTGTATTCTGTTTGCCATTGTGAATGACGTTTAAGCTTTCTTTCTAGGGTTCTCCTTGTTGTTGAGGTCTGTAGATTTTAATATGGTTTATCTTATATTATCTGAGTGATATCTGCTTATTAGTGAGTATACACTATGCATATCTTTCTGCTTCTGGGTTACCTAAGTCAGGATGATCTTTTCTAGTTCCATCCATTTGCCTGAAAATTTTATGACTTCCTTATTTTAAATAGCTGAGTAGTATTCCATTGTGCTAATATGCCACAATTTCTGTATCCATTCCTCAGCTGAGGGACATCTATATTGTTTCCAGATTCTGACCATTACAAATAAAGCTGCTATGAACATAGTTGAGCAAATGTCCTTATTGAATGGTGGGGCATCTTTTGGGTATGCCCATGAGTGGTATAGCTGGGTCTTGAGGTAGCACTATTCCTAATTTTCTGAGAAAGTGCTAGATTGATTTCCAAAGTGGTTGCATAAGTTTGCTCTTCCACGAGCAATGTAGGAGGGTTCCTCTTTCTCCACATCCTCTCCAGCACGTGTGGTATCTTCAGTTTTTGATCTTAGCCATTCTGATGGGTGTTAAATAGAATCTCAGATTCATTTTGATTTGCATTTCCTTGATGTCTAAAATTGTTGAGCATTTCTTCAAGTGTTTCTCCTCCATTCAATATTACTCTGTTGAGAATTCTCTGTTTAACTCTGTACTCGATTTCTTAATTGAATTATTTGGTTTGTTGGTGTCTAATTTCTTGAGTTCTTTATAAATTCTGGATATTAGCCCTCTGTCCAATGTAGGGTTGGTGAAGATCATTTCCCAGTCTGTAGGCTATTGTTTTGTTTTGTTGACTGTGTCTTTTGCTTTCTTTACAGAAGCTTTTCAGTTTCATGAGGTCCCATTTATTGATTGTTGATATTAGAGCCTGAGCTGTTGGTGTTCTGTTCAAGAAGTTGTCTCCTGTGCCAAGGAGTTTGAGGCTCTTCTTTACTTTTCCTTCCAACATATTTACTGTGTCTGGTTTTATGTTAAGGTCTTTGATTCCCTTGGACTTTATTTCTGTGTAGGGTGATAGACATGGGACTATTTGCATTTTTCTACATGTAGACATCCAGTTAGACCAGCACCATTTGTTGAAGAAGCTATCTTTTTTCCAGTTTATGTTTTCGACATCTTTGTAAAAAACCAAGTGTCTATAGGGGGGTCCTGGAGACTGATGCACCAGCCAAGGACCATGCATGGGGAGAACCTAGACTCCTGCTCAGATCTGGTCAATTGGCAGCTCAGTATCCATGGGGGACCCTGAATAAAGGGAGCAGGAAGCCTCTGTCATGAACTCAGCTGCTGCTCTTTGAGCATTTCCACCTGGTGGTATGGCCTTGCCAGGCCACAGAGGAAGGTGATCCAGGGAGTCTTGATGAGACTTAATAAGCTAGGATCAGGTAGCAGGGGAGGAGAACTTTCCCTTTCAGTGGACTAAGAGAAGGAGATGGGGACAAGAAGGAGGTAGGGTGAAATTGGGAAGAGTTGAGGGAGGAGGCTACAATCTGGACATATAATAAATAAATTGTAAAAACCAAAAGAAAAAAAGAAAAAACAAGGAAACAAACAAGCAAAAAGTCTAAAAGTTTCAAAACATTACTCTGAATAGGAGGATACATTTCCTCTAATGATAAGCTTATCATTGAATTCTGTTTCCTTAGATTTAATTTTTTCTTGTCTTATTCTATAAAATTTTAAATATGAACAATGTCACTAAAAACAGCAATTGTTTTTTCTAACTCGTACATTTTCCAACCTTTCAAGGAAAGTCAGTATTCATGGGCACATTCCAAGACCCAAGGTTTATCTAATTTTAAAATATTACATTTAATTTTGTTTGTTATACTCTCTTTCTCATCCACTACCTTCCCACCAAGACTAAAGCCTACATGTAAACATATTATTAACCAGTACATAGAATAAACGTTAAAGTATTTAAAGGAATGAATTTTAAGGAAATAGTTCTGAAAAACAATGCAGATCTTGACTTAGACAGCCTAGACCCTGACAGTCTGGTAGAAAAGCAAGTCTCCATTGAACTTCACCTACTGTCAGGCTTTCAAACAGCGCCAGTGCTGTGTTGCTACTGAAGCTAAAGCACATTGTCCCTACTGGTAGACAGACACAAAGGCCTGAGGCTTTTTAATACCTCAAGCTCTTCTCAATTACAGCTTTGGAAACAAATAGAAAAGTGAAAACAGAAGAAAAAAAGAATAGGCAGAAAGAAAAAAATATATCAAAACAGCTGTAATTTACTTTGTAAATAGGAAAAAACATAGAAAATAAACCATAATAGGCTCAGACACTTTCAGCTGCAACCACTGGGGATTTTAAAATGCTTCTAAGTCCAAATATTAAAAAAAAAAAAAAGATAAGATACTGTCAGCACATACAATTTTACTTTTAGTCTTGCAAACTGGGCCTATTTCCAGAGTTCTCATATTTTTAAAATAATATACAGAGGTAACAAGGAGAATTAGTTTGGCAAAGTGAAGTAACACTTTCAAAAGGATCAACCTGGGACCAGCAGTCTCTTGAAATTCAACTGAATCTCCATTATTTTACAGATAAGTGAGTTTGCTGAGGGGGAGTGTGTGTGTGTGTGTGTGTGTGTGTGTGTGCGCGCGCGCGCGCGCGCGCGCACGCACTTGCACATTTGCACATACGCTATTGTACTTGATCTTATTTTCATCACTCCTCTCTGATCCATGAGTTAAATATTGAAAAGGTGGCCTATGAACTTACGGCAACTTAGTTTTTGTTTCTGCCAGCATCCTCCACTTAGAACATTAGTCTCATTCGTGAAAGTACCACCTTCCTAAGCCAAGACTTCCATTAAGTCAGGATTAATGTAACTAATGAGTATTCTTTGCCAGCATTTGCTCCTCCCCCTTTTGTTTGGATTCTCTATTTGTAATCTGTTATTATAAGATGGCAGATGCTGAGCCAAGTTTGGAAACCTTGTGACAGACCAACTCTCTTTTCTACACACAATCTTCCCCCATCATCTTTTATCCGCTTCAAGAGTATTATTGTGTGTGATTATTTGAAGTTAATAAATGCACATTTCAGGAATTCTTAAGAAAATATGCTTACTTAAAAGTTTAAATCATTCATCTTAATTTACCAGCTTCTTTGATAGTCTCAAGTCTCTACTTTCATAGTTGGACACTCTAACAAGAAGCATAATTTAAGTTCCTCTCAAAAATAAATCTTACTAATTGGGAAATGTACAAAGGCATGCATAGAGAAATGATCAAAACCTTAAGATGAATGCATTATTTCAAATTGAAAATCATTGAGCTCTTAAAGCTGCACTGTCTGCTTTTCCACCACAGTGGCTTTAGGTATAAATGTTATTACTGTTTGAATTTATTCTTAATTAAGGAAAACATAAAGGCTGTGTTTATGAGATGTCATGTGATATGCTGATGCAAGCTCTACTTCAACAAGCTCAGGGTTAGAATAAATTTCTACATTGTATTAAGTGTTGATCTACATAGCCACAGAGTAAGGTCTTTCTGAAAATGGCAGGCAAGCTAATGGAAAGCAAAACAGAAAACACTCTATTAGACAGTTTCCAAGAATATAAATGATTCAATCTTAGAAGCAAACAACTTTAAACCTGGGAGTTTTCCAACTTTTTCCTCAACCTATTTCATTCCTTACTTGTTCAGTCATTGTTCAGTTAATGTAGAAACTGAAATCTCCTTCTCTCTAGTGTAACAATGACACTGAGCAATACAGACACAAGAAAGCATACTCTCCTGTGTTGGGGTTTAGTATTTATATCTGTAGAAAGAACTGGCAATAGATGAACTAACTGGAGAAAAATGCATGTGTATTTATTGTATGTCCACGACACCACAGAAAGACAAGTACCCCAAAATGAGTAACATATATCAGAAACATATATCTTTCTTCATGAGAAAGACAGATGTTGGGGTAAGGCAATTTAGAGGGATAATAAATATATTTTAGTGACAATGAATGCTCCCCCCCCCAAAAAAAAAAAAAACCAAAAGACAAGGTTTTTGTGTCCTTCAGGTTGTATTGGACTTTCAGCCTCCTGGCTTTTATCTTCTTTAGTTGAAGAAAGAACAGGGAGCTAGAAGAGAGCAAATGTGTTCTCATTAGGCTGATAGAGGAACTTCAGGGAAAAGCCAGTGTTGAGCACCTGCTT
The DNA here is from genome assembly GCF_030254825.1 of Meriones unguiculatus. Lineage (NCBI taxonomy): Eukaryota > Metazoa > Chordata > Mammalia > Rodentia > Muridae > Meriones > Meriones unguiculatus. The sequence continues at coordinate 92,444,153 of NC_083354.1, read as the reverse complement.
AAAAGTACATTCAATTAAAAATAACTAGAACAGTAAGATTCCATACATGGGAGTGGTGTGTCCTAGCCTCTTTCAACAGTAGCATCTCCCAGGATCCTTTAGGGATGTGTGATTTTCATGTCTAGCTCTTTCTCATATAGACCTCAGATACCAGGTTGTTAAGGTCATAAGAAAGACACACAAGTGTCTTGTGAATCCTTATATGTTTCTTATCATTGCCCCTGACTTTTCTTTTAATGGAAGAGCTTCCACAACTGGAATTTATTCAAAAGACCAAACTTCTATAGAGCTTTTATTCAAAGGGATCTATAAAAATGTGAAGGAATCTTGCGATTTTTCCCAAAACAAAACATGATATTCTGTTAGGCATCTTCCCCTGACAGTTTTTTGCCTTTTTACATATCCCAGTTTCTTTCATATTTCTTCTATTAATCTAAAATTTCTATGTGAAAAGAGAGCTAGTAAGTGATAGCTGGTAAATAGTTCAGTGAGTAAACTTGTTATTGTATCATGTGGTTTCCTAATTATTCCTAAGTGCTTCAGTTGTATGACAGCTTATTAGGAGAAGGATATATTGTCCACAGCACTGGTATGGAATAGGTAGCAAGCAGTTTCACTTAATTGCGCTTTGAAAGTATAGATTGATAAGATTTAGCAGAGTAAAAGATGTAACATTTTCTACTTTGCTGTCTTCTGTCCTCATGTTTGATGTTCACGAGGTAATGAGTTTATAGCAATACATAATAAGGAGAAAACAAAATACAGTTTGTTTCATGACACGTACTCACGTACTACTCCTTAAAAGTCTCCTGCTCTGCCAACTAAATTAGGCAGGCCTTCCAAGACACTAGTTCTTAACAAGTATAAAAAGGCAGGAAATGAAAAGTACATAGTGGGTCTGGGGAGACAATTCAGTTCATAAAGTGCTTTTCTGTTAAATCATGGAAACCAAAGCTAGTATTCTCAGCCACCTCAGAAAAGCCGGATCAGCACGGTGGTCCATCTACTATCCCATCACTTGGGGGGCCGTGACAGGACATGACCGGAACACGTCGGGGAGTTAGACTAACAAGAAATGATGCGCTTCAACTTCATTGAGAGTAACCAGTCAAGGAAAACACTTGATACTGAGTTCTGATCTCCACAAGCATATGCACACATGCACACCAATGTGACAAGAACTAGCAAACTTATGTTATGGGAATATGTTTTTGTTTTAATCCCAGCTGTGGGATGTGGAGCTGCTTAATTTGGCCCCAGCTATTAAGCATCATTGCACTGCCCTGTCCCCTGTGCAACCCCTTCTTGGCCCATAGCTCAGCCTGTATGTATCTCTGAAGGCCTGCAGCAACCAAGGACAGAGAGGTGAAACCTCTCTGCACCAGCCCCATGCCTACTGAGTCCCCCTGGGCAAGTCCTGCAGCAGTGAGCTAATCTCTGCTCCCTGTGCACTCCAGAGCTACATCCCTACCTACAATCCCAGGGGCCTGTGTGGGATTCTGCAGTTAAGGTCTAAGTCTGGCATTTCTAGATAGCCTCTAAGTTTGGCATAAGATGGACTCCCTTTCTCAGAGGGGTTCTTTCTTCACCTCATCTGCAAAACCTCAGAACCTCTAAAGAGTGTCACCTAGCTCTCAGGGAAATTGCAAGCCCAACCCTTTCCTGATAAGAAACCCATTTAGCAAGTACCTGAGGATTCCTAGAGATACCTACCCTATGCTAATAAGATGTGCCTTAGTGGCTTGGTTCTCAAGCAATGACCTTTAATTGTACCTAGAGTTCTTCCCCTGCCCATAGAATAGTTAAGTACTGATTTATGATAGGGCTGTTTTGTTACATGTAAATCAAGTGTCCCTGGTCCATATAATCTAACATATTCACCCTCACTCCCCCCTCCACTGGCCAAGGTTCATAATGTCCTTGATTCACAAAATAAATGCTCTCTCACTCCATTCTTCCACCACGACTGCCCGAGACCCATCATTAATTCTGGGGAAGAATGGGCTTCCCTCACTGGACCCCTTGCTCGCCACATGTAAGCTTCCACCATTCACTGCCACTGTTGTGCCGGACTCGAGAGAGCCAAAAAGACCACTAGGAGTCGAGTCCATTGCAAATCACACGAGGATCTTTATTCAAGCTTAAGCTCGCGCCGCCAATCTTCCCTCGCGTAGCAGGTTAGAAAGTGAGGCCCTGAGTCTCTGGGAGACAGAATTTTTAAAGGGAAAAATGGCAAGCGGGGAATTCCAAGCCTTGGAGTTACAGGGAAGGGTAAATTTTGGGTGGGGGGTTCAGCATTGAGATGACCTTTAGAGTGGTTGTTCCAAGCCACCTGGCCAGACCAACAGATGTCTAAGATATCTGTACGATAGCCTGCTGGGTGGTGTGGAGGACCCACTAACACATTCTGGGGTGGAGATCTGATCATAGCTTTCCATTTACACATTCTGTGGTATCCAGGACAACCTGCAGGGTGGAGGGCCATGTGGAGAGCCTGAAGGTAGGGGTCAAGTCACTCCAAGGTCAGTCAACTTAAGATAGAGTCTGAGAAACAAAATAGAGCCACCCCTGCCATCCTCAGTTCTTTCACCACCATCTTTCTAGTGCTGCTCTGCCCACACAGTGCCTATCTATGGAAGCAGGCAGACTCCACACGGACAATAGTGGGCTCTTGCCTCTGCCTCTCTTGGTTTCAAGAGTTCTGAGCAAACCACAGTTACCATTTGCTCATGAAGCCGCCACTGACTTGCCCAAGTCAGGCCAGGCCCTCCTTGCCACCTGGCTCAGGTTCTGGAGCCCTGAGCTCTTTTGAAACGCTGTGATTCACCCTTTTCTGCCCCAAAGTACATGCTTCCAGTTTTGTGCTCAACAAAGCCCAAGCTTCCTGAGAGAGCACCAGACAAACCCAAAGCCTCCTGCCAGAAACAGAACCAAAAGCCTGCAGCCATCAGACAACAACAGGTAAGACACCCTCCACTCACAATTTCCAGCCTGCCCTCTCCTCTGGGCCAAGCCCAGAAATGATGAGCCTGGCCCCATCCCCTGTGCATTCATTCCTGACCCACAATTCAGTCCCCATCCCCAGAGGCCTGTTGCCACCAGGGAGGAGACAGGTGAGACTTCTATGCCCCAGCCACCTGTCTTCTGGGTCCTGCTGGGAAAGCCCAGCAATGAAGAGCCATGCCCTGTCCACTGCATGTTCCATGTCTGAGACATCAGCCCTACCTGCATTCCCAGAGGCCTGGATCCATCAGGAACCAGCAGGAAAGATACCCACACACTCCCTGGCTAAAGAGCAGCATAAGAACGCAAATAATAAGACCAAGGGCAGGATGGCACCACCAGAAACCAACTATCATACCTACAACAAGCCCAGAATATCTTAACACAGCCAAAGCACAAGAAAATTACCTTATTTTAATCTTATGAAGATGATAGAGCCCTTTAAAGAGGAAACACATGAATTCCCTGAAGAAATACAGGAAAACAAAATTAAATAGGTGAAGGCAGCATTTAACTATCAAATACTAAACAAAAACTGCCACATTTATTCAGAGACTAAGAAAGTCAAAAGTAATAGAAAATTCACACTCATTAATCCTGGTAACGTTGCTAAATACTTATAATACTGAGAGATCAGAAGAAAGCCAAAGTTCTTGAGTTTTAAAATGTCTTAGCTAGCGAATGATGAGCATTTTAAGTTTTAAATAATGCTATTAATGTGTCGCTGCTAGTTTTGCAATAGAAAGGGTTTGTAAAAACCTTAGCAAAAGAGATGAATCAGTTGATGACCTTCTGTGTCTAAAGTATTAAAACATTCAATATTTCAGTTTTCAATATTGCCAGCACTCAGATACTTTCAACCTTGCACGCTAATAATATTCTCTTCATATAAAGGAGGGGGAACTGAAGGACTTATTAACTGTAACCTTGCATGCTTAAAGAGGTCAGAGAGAGTATCTCAATATTCCAAATGCTTATATGTAAATTATTATTTCATGATCTCTAGAGGTCATTTGAAATCCACTCTTAATCTACTTGTCAAGAGATGATTCTACTTAAAAAGGAATTTATCGTGTTAGGGTTGGATCCTTAAATGACCCTTTGCTGATTGAGAAAGGCCTCAGATTTAACTGGTCAATTAATTATGTAGCAATCAAAACTTAGGATGCACAGAAATGAATTCCAAGATTAAAATCATATAAGTTAATAGACCTCACATGAATTAAGGTAGGGCATATTTATTTATAGGAAGAATGAGTCCTGTTTGCTTCACTGTTGTGCCGTGTACTTTCAAAATGTTGGCTTTTAAAGTGTTCAATTTATCATTCAAAACTTTCAAATACTAAAACTTTACAGTCTTTCTGAAAGCTTTTCCGACTGTTTTTCATAAGACACATGGACAAATGGCATGCTGGCTGTAGTGAAGAAAAAACCATGCCAGTCAGGAGTAGGAATATTTTTAAATGGTATCTAATATGAAGGTGTCTGCATTTTGCTAGTTGGAGACAACACTCTTTTAAATACCAAGAGTCGGTTACACAAATTGATTTAGATTTAGCATATTGATTTTTTTGATATGGTCAATTCATAAATCTTGCCTTATTTAGAACAAAAGCAGAATCCTCACTTATAAATATCACCTTCTGGATAAACTACAGAAATTAATTAGGACATGATAACAATACTTTTACATGGATTTAGGTTACCAAGAAAAATTCTTGGCTCTTTGTTCCTGAGTATTTTTAAGGAGTTTGGCTAGTGATTACTGAGTGTAACAGAGACAGAATAGGGAACATAAGTATAATTTCATTATGGTATTCATTGTGAAAGCTGGGCAAACTTATTCTGTGGATAAATATGGAGTGATGGATGATGACCAGAAATGGATATGATCAAAGCTAGTGTTAGTTGTATTATTATTTTATTATTATAAGACCAAATAAATATCTATTTTTCTTATATTACATGATTAGCAATTCCAATAAAGTTCAATAACACTTAAGAATTTGTTAAAAATAATCAAGAAGAAAAAAACTGCAGTCTTTTAAATATATCTTGGTTTATGTTTTCAAATATAATCTATATAATATAAGCTATAGGAATGTATTAGAAAACATACTTTTAGGGTATCTAAAATATAACACAATTGTATTTTTAGACTGAAACTTCAGGACATCTTTAACTCTTAATTCTTGTAATAATGCTCAAGGTTTTCCAAACAAATATCAGCAGCCTTCTATTAAATAAAATAATGGGATTAATGTGAACCCTTTTGAGCCTGAAGGACTCATGGTCACAGTAGTTGTTATTGATGCTTCAGTCTTCCTTTTAGCATTTATATTAGACATGAACTGATAGTTTCCCCAATATATAAACCTCTTTTACTCCCATAAAGATACAGCTTTGTAAGCAGAAAACTGCAGAAGCCAGGCATGGAAACAGTGTTCCATTGTAGCTGTACTGTCAGATGCTTTCCTCAGAACCAAACCCTAAAATGTGCCTTGTGGATCTGCTACTGCTGTCTGCACATCCAAAGTACAGCAGCCTGCAGGGAAGTCATTTTCACCTGCACTGCTACACTCAGACAAATATTTACTTGCTTTTCATCATAAAAATTGAAGCAAATGATTACTATTATATTTTTCTCTTGAAATTAAATTGGGAGAAAGGTATCAGTTAATTGTGGTTATTGAGGCCACATTTAAGACAAGGCAGTCAAGACAGAGGTATGTCCTACATTCCTTCTCGGATTACAGTACTAAGGTTCTTGGCTTAATCAGGTGTAACCACCACATGAGAATAAGTTTGTCTAGTCTTCAACACCTGTTGTCCTCTCAATAAATGTCTAGAGTTCCCTTGAGCGTGATGTCCTGAGAATGGAAAGTTGCCATTAGAACCATTACTGGCAAAGTAAGGAATTTCATGCCCAGTCCAACTGACAGCACTAAGTAGGTCAGGGAACCATTTCTAGATCTGAAGGCACAAAGGAAAAAAAAAAAACAAAAAACAACAACTAGATAATCACAGCTTGTTCAAATTTTGTAGCCTTTCATCTAAATCCAGAAAAGAAAATTGGAAGGCTAAGTACCCTTCTCTTGAATGAGGTAGCTTTTAACATAGATCCATCTTCTCTCTCTTTAGAAAAAAGGGGTGAAAATAAAAGAATCACGACACCAACTCCTAGCTGATTTAGTTCTATAGAGTGCACAGCGTATGGACTTCTGCTATTGAGCCGTATGTACTTAAGCGTTAATCATCATTCTAATATAGCAGAGATGTTTGAGAGTTACATTGTGGTATAGATAATTACTTACAGCTTTGTACAACAAAGAGAGATTCTCTATTAGTCCAATGAACAAGAAGTAAATATAGAGAGAAAAATGTTGCAGAAAGACCCAAGGAATTCATGTTTTTCTTTTACAACAGAGTTCCAGAGTCCCAAGCCTTAGGACAGCTCACTCCATGATGGAAGTACCATTCATACCACCAAACTCAGCGTGTAGACAATACTACCTGCCAGGGAAGCTTTGGTTGGGTGGATATGTTTTTGTTATAGTTCTAAGTGTGGGGTTCGGGAATGCTTTGTACATGCCCGATAGCAGCCTGGTGAGAGTGGTGTGATCTTTGTCGGCTGATAAAGAGCCTCCTGAGAGGGCTCTTGATTCTTGTCAACAAGAAACCATCTTGTACAGGGGTTGTGTTTTTTGCCAGCGGAAAAACATCCTGGTGCAGAGTCTGAGAAGGTATAAATAAGAGGCCACAGGCAGATAGAGAATGCTTCACTTCACTTCTCATCATTTAGAGAGAAAAGCTCCAGAGGACTCTTCAAGCAGCTTCTGCTGAATTGTGCTGCTTCTGCTGAAGACTACTGCTGTTGCTCTTGTCGTTGTTGCTGCTTTTGCTATTGCTGCATTGCTATTTGCTGGAAGGTTGGAACCCTGATCATGAAGAGTGGAATGGCCTCAAGGAACGACATATAAAGCAGTCTAAATCCCCTGACCCGACAAACCCTCTTTCTCTACTGTCTAAGGTTGGGGATTTGAAGGGTGGTAGAGGCATGTAGGAACCCAACGATTCTAACCAGCAGGAAGTAGCTAAAGAGAACTACGACCCCTCTTCCCACTAATCTTTTTCTCCTACCTGGTGTTGGGTGTTGGAAGGGATTGGGATGAAAAAGGGAGAAAGAGACATAAGGAACCTCAAATACAGTAGGTTTAAAAAAGTCAAAGCCTACAGGTAGTGCCAACTTGGGGCTTAGGAATATAGAATGAAATAATGGGATGAAAATACTGTTTAAGGAGGTCAGCAAAATGGCACCTGCTGCTGATAGGTTCTTTTCCACTTTGTTCCTAGAGGGTTTTTTGTTTGTTTGTTTGTTTGTTTGTTTTGTTTTGTTTTTGTGTGTGTGTGTGTTTGGCTTCATCATCTTCCTACATGCAATTTTGAAAAAGGTTGGGGAAAAGTTTAAAAAAAATCAGAAAGTTCATTTAATTCTTTTATTTTAGAAAAGATTGCAGATTTGGCTATGCACCTAAATAGTTTTTGAGTAGAGGGTGAAGTGCTGGGAAAGCAAAAAATGCCAGTGGGAGGAGAACAAAAGGGTTCATGCCTGGTGTTTAAGAGCAGGAATTTTCCAGAGGATGAAAGAGGGAAGCAAACTAGCCTGAAAAGCAGCTTGCTTTCCCTTCCTGCTCCACATACTTTCATTGCTAGCTGCCCAAAGCACCTTTGTGAGACAAGGGGCCAGAAAGAGCAAGACTCTGCACAGGGCCAAAGGACTAATATGGAGTCAAGTGAACTTCCAAAGAACTTCCAGAGAAGGGGCCTCGGGCTACGCAGACCATCATCTTTTCCAATCTTTGTGCAGCATATATCTGCTAATGATGGTGGTCATGGTTATGATGAGATAACATGGCATCCAATAGAAATGTTAGATCTAAATTAGTGGGTTTTTTTTTTCTCATACAGTACATTCTTACCACAGTCTTCCGTCTCTCCAGTCATCCCAGTACCCCTTCCCCAGATCTACTCCTTCTCTCTCCCAGATCCACTCCTCCATTTTCCTTCAGAAAAGAGCAGGCCTCCCAGGGATGTCAGCCAAAGATGGAAAAACAAGATAAAAATAATACGAGGCCCCACCATTTGCCTGCAAATTTCATGATTTCCTTGTTTTTATTTTTATTTTTTTATTTTTATTTTAATTTTTCATCAATTACACTTTATTCATTCTGCATCCCCCCATAAGCCCCTCCCTCCTCCCCTCCCAATTCCACCCTCCCTCCTCCCTCTGCATGCATGCCACTCCCCAAGTCCACTGATAGGGGAGATTCTCCTCTCCTTTCTGATCTTAGTCCATCAGTTCACATCAAAAGTGGCTGCATTGTCCTCTACTATGGCCTGGTAAGGCTGCTCCCCCCCAGGGGGAGGTGATCAAAGAGCAGGCCAATCAGATTATGTCAGAGGCAGTCCCTCTTCACATTACTATGTAACCCAATTGGACTCTGAACTGCCCTGGGCTACATCTGTGCAGGGGTTCTGGGTTATCTCTATGAATAGTCCTTGGTTGGAGTATGAGTCTCTGGGAAGTTCCCTGTGTTCAAATTTTCTTGTTCTGTTGCTCTCCTTATGGAGATCCTGTTCTCTCCTGCTCTTACTATTTCCCAGTTCTTACATAAAATTCCATTCACTCTGCCCAACAGTTGCCCATCAGGCTCAGCATCTGCTTTGATAGTCTGTAGGGCAGAGGCTTTCAGAGGCCCTCTGTGGTAGGTTTCTAGGTTGTTTCCTGTTTTCTTCTTCTTCTGATGTCCATCCTCTTTGCCTTTCCGGATGGGGATTGGACATTTTAGTTAGGGTCCTCTCTCTTGCTTAGTTTCTTTAGATGCACAGGTTTTAGTGGGTTTGTCCTATGTTGTATGTCTATATGAGTGAGTATATACCATGTGTGTCTTTTGCTTCTGGGACAACTCACTCAGGATGATCCTTTCCAGATCCCACCATTTACCTGCAAATTTCATGATTTCCTTATTTTTCATTGCTGAGTAATATTCCATTGTGTAGATGTACCACAATTTCTGCATCCATTCTTCAGTTGAGGGGCATCTGAGTTGTTTCCAGCTTCTGGCTATTACAAATAAAGCTGCTACAAACATGGTTGAGCAAATGTCCTTTTTGTGTACCTGAGCCTCTTTTGGATATATGCCCAGGAGTGGTATGGCTGTATCTTGAGGAAGCCCTATTCCTAGTTGTCTGAGAAAGCACCAGATTGATTTCCAGAGTGGTTGTACAAGTTTACATTCCCACCAGCAGTGGAGAAGGGTTCCCCTTTCTCCACAACCTCTCCAGCATGTGTTGTCACTTGAGTTTTTGATCTTGGCCATTCTCATGGGTGTAAAGTGAAATCTCAGGGTTGTTTTGATTTACATTTCCCTAATGGCCAATGAGGTTGAGCATTTCTTTAAGTGCTTCTCTGCCATTTGGTATTCCTCTACAGAGAATTCTCTGTTTAGCTCTGTTCCCCATTTTTTAAGTGGATTACTTGGTTTGCTGCTTTTCAGCTTCTTTAGTTCTTTATATAGACTGGATATGAGTCCTCTGTCAGATAAAGGGTTGGTGAAGATTCTTTCCCAATCTGTAGGCGGTCGCTTTGTTTTGATGATGGTGTCCTTTGCTTCGCAGAAGCTTTTCAGTTTCATGAGGTCCCATTTATTGATTGTTGCTCTTAGAGCCTGTGCTGTTGGTGTTCTGTTCAGGAAGTTTTCTCCTGTACCAATGAGTTCTAAGGTATTTCCCACTTTTTTTTCAAGCTGATTTAATGTGTCTGGTTTTATGTTGAGGTCTTTGATCCACTTGGACTTCAGTTTTGTGCATGGTGATAAGTATGGGTCTATTAAATTAGTGTTTTAAGGAGACTATTGTATCCTACCAAATGCTTTCCTTATTCATTTATTAAACAAATATTACATAACTGGCTACTCAAAATAGAGTTATTCCCCAAGATTGGAAAGGATTGGTGTCAGCTGTGCTAGAAGCTGATCAACAATTACAATGGTTGTCATAGTGGAAGGAGGAAGCCATGAAAATAGAGCAATGGAATATAGTATGTGGGGATAAATGTTGTTAAAGACCAACTACTTGGTGAAGGGTGTTATGCTGACCTACAAGAACAGATCCAATTTGATGATGTCATAATAGAATAATGTCTTATTACATCTGAGCTTGGGATGTGGTTAAGAAGCCTGGAAAAAAAAATCCACCTCACTTACGAAGGTAATCCAAAGCCCTGGAGAAGCCTTCATTGGCTTCTTACAGAGACTGGCTTTAGCTGTGAATAAAGTTGTATCAGACGCCGATAACAGACAGTTGTTGATAGAGCTTTTGCCATATGAGGATGCAAATACTAAATGTAAGAGGGTAATTCAACCATTAAAAGCATGAGCCGCCCTAATAGATCAATAGATAAGAGACTCAACTGATATTGGCTCTCAGGAGCATCATGCCGATATCATAGGACAAGCTGCAGCTAGAAGTATCAGATATGAAAATACCTGGTGCTTTAATTGTGGTAAATTTGCCCATTTCAAAAAAAAAAAAAAAAAAGTAAGGCTCAAAGCTTCAGAGCACAAACTGACAGATGCACTGACTCTGGAGAATCCAGCATTCATAGAACAGAACAAGCAGTTTCTGGCTGCAATGAAATCAAAGGCTTTCAGGGTTTTATAGCCACCATAGAAAGAGAAAAATTGGTCTAGGGATTGCAAGTCCAATGGGGACATAAGACATTAGGAACACTTTCTCTTGCCACCAGGAAATGAACAGATGGGCCTGTCAGCTCAACAATCCACAGCTACCAATACGTGCCCAGCCGTCTTCCTTTGGTCACCCAAGAGGTAGTAAGCAGGCAGGAAAAAAAAAAAAACAACTAATTATTACTGATCTTTTGCATGTTATTGAAGGCAATGCAGCTTTGGATCTGGCCACAGATAAACATCTTGCACTATCTGGAAAGTTGAATGTCACAAAATAACCTTTGGTCCTTTACCTTCAAGGGCAGCAGAAATGATCTTGGGAAGAAGTGGATTACCTTCTCAAGGATTTATTGTACATCGAGCTATTGTAGATGGGGATTGCAAGGAAGAAATCAAAATCATGGCATATATGAAAAAGGAGATGAAGTTTAATACAGGGGATAAAATTGTTTCCTTACATAGGAAAAAGCTGCTCCAGTAGAAAGAACAGGTACATTTGGGAGTATTGGAAAACATGTGTTCTGGCAAACAGTGGTTAATCATGAGAGATCCAAATTATTGATACAAATGAATGGTGTTCAGTTACAAGGTTTGGTAGGTACAGGAGCTGATGTCAGTAACCTCTCCTAAAAGTCTTGGCCACTTAGAAGGTTTATACCTAGTTTATAGGAATTGTTAACTTATCTCAACTAATACAAATTAAATGTGTGATTAAATGTGTGAGAGCAGAGGAGCAGACAGGGACCTTACATGGTTGACATATTCATAAATCTATGGGGAAGGAATCGTTTACAATAATGACATACTCAAATTAATATTCTTGCAGCTCCAGACAAAGCCAATGATAAAATTAGGGGTGAAATGGTAGATGCTCCTGGGGAAGACTTTGATATGTGTAATCAAGACCAATCACAAGCTGTGCCCACTGTCCTAGCACTGAACATCACAGGGTTTGAGTTTCCAAATTTATAAAAAGGGCCACTGCTGCAACCAGCAGCCCTACCTCTCAAATGGTTATCATTCAGACCTGTGTGACAGGAGCAAAGGCCCATAACAAACTGGAGGCATTTGAACGACTGGTACAAGAATAGCTGGAGGCTCAACATATAGAAAAGTCTACCAGCCCATGGAATTCCCTTGTGTTTGTTGCTTTAAAAAATCGGATGATAATAACAGATTTAAGAGCAGTGAATAGAATAATTCAACCAATGGGTCCTGTACGGCATGGAATTCCTTTACCTTCTTTGTTACCTGGATCATGTCCTGTAGTAATAATTGACCTAAAAGATTACTTTTCACAATACCTTTGCAGGAGCAGGATAGGGAAAGCTTTGCTTTTTCAGGACCTACTCTGAACCAATAAAGAGATACCACTGGAAGGTATTTCCACAGGGAATATTAAGTAGTCCAACTCTATATCAATATTTTGTGTGACAACCATTAGAAGTAATTCATGGGCAATTTTCTCAATATATAATTTATCATTACATGGCTGATATTTTTTGGCTGATTCTGAAATAGATACTTTAGAGAAAATGTTTAAAGAAACACAAGGAATTTTGCTATGCTAGGGGTTGCAGATTGCTCCAGAAAAAAAATACAAAGAGGAGAACCAATTTGTTATTTGGGTTATAAGTCAACAACAATTACAAAAAAATCAACCACGAAAGGTACAGATACATAGGGACCATCGCAAACACTTAAAAATTTTCAAAATTTAATGGGGGATATTAGCTAGCTGAGGCCTATGCTTGGATTAAGTACTTATGAGTTAAGTAATTTGTTTCAAACATTACAAGGAGATTCAGATTTAAACTGTCCAAGATGGCTAACAGCTGAAGCAAAAAATAAGCAGTTAATTCTGGTAGAACACAGACTGCAAGATGCATATGTTAATGGAATTGATCTTAAACTTGATTGTATTTTGGTCATTTTGCCTTCAACTCATTCTCTTACTGGGCTCATTATGCAAAGATAAGATAGTATTATAGAATGGATTTTCTTTGCACATAAACAAAGTAAAAAAAAATTGAAGACAAACATAGAAAAGTTTTCTGAAATAATTATAAAAGGTAGATTAAGACTTTTTCAATTATCAGGAACAGACATGGCCAAAATTTCAGTACCTATTACTAATGCTGACTATATGTCATTGTGTGTAATCACTGAAGACTGGCAATGAGCTTGCAGTAACTATCTGGGAGAAGTTAATAACAAATATTCTAACAGCAAATGCATACAGTTTATAAAAAGAAAAATCAGGTTCTTCTACCTATTGTAAAGAGAATACCAGAGATACCAACATTCTATGCTAATACAAACAAGATACAAATGGCAGGTTATAAGTCAGACAAAATAAGCAAGGTGGTAAAAAGCCCATATACTTCAGTTCAACTATCAGAATTATATGCAATCCTTATGTTATTATTAGATTTTTCTGAATCTCTTAATATAAGTACTGGCTTTCAATATACATAAAGACTTGTTTTGCGGATATTGCTGAATTTGTTCCTGATAACTCAGAATTAACTTTGTTGTTTATGTAACTGCAACAGGCCATCAGAAGTAGAAAGTATTCATTATATATATATATATATATATATATATTACTAATATTCAGTCTCATACATTTTTTCTTGGTCCATTAGCACAAGGAAATAAGGAAATTGACCAATTACTAATAGGAAATATGTTAGAGGCCTCAAAATTATAGAAGAAACATAATGTTAACAGTAAAGATTTGAAGAAAAAAAATATCACTTGGCAATAAGTCAAAAATAGTAAAAAAATTAAATGTCCTACATATTATCTGTACAATCAACTTTATTACCTGGCAGAAGTTTGGTACCTAGGGTTACCAAAAGATATGAAATATGGCAGATGGATGTGTTTAATTTTGCAGAATTTGGGGAAAAAAAGGCATTTATGCCATACCATTGATACATACTTAGGGTGTCAATGAAAATGTTGATAGTGTAATTACACACTTACTAAAAATAATGTCAACTATGGGGGTACCTGCACAAATTAAGACTGATAATGGTCCCTCATATGTATCCAGTAAGATGAAACAATTCTTTGCACATTATAAGATGAAGCACATTACTGGAATACCACACAATCGTACAGGACAAACAGTGGCAGGAAAAGCTAATCATACCTTAAAAGAGATGCTTATCAAGCAAAAAAAAAAAAAAAAAAAAAAGAGTAAAGGCCCCCAGGGGAAGACTAAATAATGCTTTATTAACTAAATTTTATTACTCTTGTAAAAAAAAAAAAAAAAAAAAAAAAAAAAAAAAAGAACAACAGCAGCTGAAAGACACTGGGTTATAGAAACAAACTGAGGAACTGGGTCCACCAATATACTACAAAGATTGTTGACATTAGAATGGAAACCTGCAATAGTTTTAAGATGGGGGCTTGGTTATATTTAGGTATCAACTAGGAATGACGAAATATGGTTACCAACAAAATTTAAAAAGATTAGATCTGAACAGGAAAGATCTCCTATTATATGAGATATGAATGTCTTTGGAAATCAAGGAGCACAGATAATTCTGCCTTATAGACTGCTTAAATTACTGATTTCTCAAAAATTTGCAGGCAAATCAATTTCAAAAGGACTAGTAAAAATTATTGAGCCCACAGAGACTGGACAAAAAATACAGAGACTTGACAGAAAATAGAAAGACTGGACCAAAACCACAAAGACTAGACAGAAAACATAAAGATTAGAGAGAAAACACAGAGAATGGACAGAAAAAAAAATACAGCTCGCTTTCCCAGGACTTGGACAATATCCCAACTTTCATAGGATATTTTCATACAGATATCTTTGCCTTCCCCCAAAGAAGTAATTTTAAGAACATAACACCCTAATTTACTAGAGGAGGGACAGATATTTTGGTTGGTTTGATATGTTTGTGTGTTGCTGTCTAGGGTGGTTGGTTATAAGTTGTTATTGGTTATGGTCATGGAGGAAACAACATAAACTTTGAATCATGAATATCTTTCATTCTTCTCTTTATTTTTTCTTTTTCTCGTATCTTCTCCCATAACTTCTGTTGGGGAAAGGCGGGAAAAGGGAATGACTAAAAGAAGGGAGAGCATAGGATGATATGATGACGTTGGTTTGGATTATTGTATACTGATAGAAATTTGAAGTTATTTTGTTTAGCTATTGTTTAATTTATTGTATATTGATAAAATTTAAGGTTATCTTATTTAACTATTGGTTAATGGGTTGTACCTAAGTTGCTCATTTAAAAATGTCGTATGGGGTTGGGGATTTAGCTCAGTGGTACAGTGCTTGGCTTAGCAAGCACAAGGCCCTGGGTTCGGTCCTCGGCTCTGGAAAAAAAAAGACAATAAAATGTGATGTAAAATTCTAATTTTATAATTCTCATAATTATTCTTATAATATATAGTTTATTTTTTAATTAATTACAATTTATTCACTTTGTGTCCCAGATGTAGCCTCCTCCCTCATTCCTTCCTAACCCAACCCTCCCTTCCTCATCTCCTCCCATGCCTTTCTCCAAGTCCACTGATAGGGGAAGTTCTCCTCCCTTTCCATCTGACCTCATCAGGAATGGCTGCATTGTGTTCCTCTGTGACCTGGTAAGGCTGCTCTACCCTCAGGGAGCGGTGATCAAAGAGCCAGCCACTGAGTTCATGTCAGAGACAGCCCCTGTTCCCCTTACTAGGGTACCCACTTGGACACTAGGCTGCCATGGGCTACATCTGTGCAGGGATTCTAGGTTATCTCCATGCATGGTCCTTGGTTGGAGTATCAGTCTCAGAAAAGACCCCTGGGCCCAGATTTTTTGTTTTGTTGCTCTCTTTGTGGAGCTCCTGTTCCCTCCAGGTCTTTCATCTCTCCTTTCATACAATTCCCTGCACTCTGCCCAAAGTTTGGCTTAGGAGTCTCAGCATTTGCTTTGATACCTTGCTGCGTAGAATCTTTCAGAGGCCCCCTGTGGTTGGCTCCTGTCTTGTTCCTGTTTTCTCCCTCTTCTGATGTCCATCTCGTTTGACTTTCTAAACGAGGATTGATCATCTTACCCAGGGTCCTTCTTTTTGCTTAGCTTCTTTAGGTGTACAGATTTTAGTTTGTTTATCCTATATTATATGTCTAATATCCACTTATAAGTGAGTATATACCATGTGTGTCTTTCTGCTTCTAGGATAGCTCATTCAGGATGATCTTTTCCAGTTGCCACCATTTGCCTACAAATTTCATGATTTCCTTGTTTTTAATTGCTGAGTAGTATTCTATTGTGTAAATGTACCACAATTTCTGTATCCATTCCTCAGTTGAGGGACATATGGGTTGTTTCCAGGTTCCTGCTATTATGAATAAAGCTGCTACAAACATGGTTGAATAAATGTCCTTGTGTACTTGCGCATATTTTGGATATATGCCTAGGAGTGGTATTGCTGGATCTTGAGGTAGCACTATTCCTAATTGTCTGAGAAAGCACCAGATTGATTTCCAAAGTGGTTGTACAAGTTTACATTCCCACCAGAAATGTAGGAGGGTTTCTCTTTTTTAACAGCCTCTCCAGCATGTGTTGTCACTTGACTTTTTTATCTTAGCCTTTCTTATGCATATAAAGTGAAACCCCTGTGTCATTTTGATTTGCATTTTCCTGATAACTGATAAGGATGTTGAGCATTTATTTGTTTCTCCGCCATTCGATATTCCTCCATTGAGAATTTAATGTTTAGCTCTGTAACCCATTTTTTTAATTGGGCTGCTTGATTTGTTGCTTTTTAACTTCTTGAGTTCTTTATATACTCTGGATATTAGCCCTCTGTCAGATATAGGGTTGGTGAAGATCGTTTCCCAGTCCATAGGCTGTCGTACTGTTCTGACAACAGTGTCCTTTGCTTCACAGAAGCTTTTCAGTTTCATGAGGTCCCATTTATTGACCGTTGATCTTAGAGCCTGTGCTGTTGGTGTTCTGTTCAGGAAGTTGTCTCCTGTGCCAATGAGTTCAAGGCTTGTATATAGTTTATTAATGTTAGAGATAAAGCCATTTTTAGCAAAAATGGGAACATAGAGTTGAAGTTTTGGTTGTGTCATGTGGTTAGGTTTTCGTTATAGTCGCAAGTGAGGGACGCAGGGATGCTTTGTCCATGCATGATAGCAGCCTCCTGTCAGGCACATGATCTTTGTCAGCTGATAAACAGCCTCATTAGAGAGCTCATGATCCTACTCAATGGAAAACTGCCTTTGGCAGGGGATGTGATTGTTGCCAGCTGAAAAACATTCTAGTGTGGACTTTGAAAAGGTATAAATAGGAGCCCACAGAGAGAGAGAATACATCTCTTCATTTCACAACAGTGCTTCATTTCTCTTTGGTTTGCTCCTAGAGAGAAAAGCTCTGGGAAACTTTGTATAGCAGTCCTGCTCAACAGTGCTATTTCTGAATTTTGCTCTTCTGCTGAAGAGAATTGGTGGTGGTGGTGGTCCTTATTGCTGCTTTTGCTATTGCTGGATTGCTGCATTGCTGTTTGCTGGATTGTTGGAACCCAGACAGTAAAGAGTAAAATTGACCCAAGAAACTATGTCTATAGAGCTCTACATCTCATGTCTCTAATAATCATTTTCTCTTACCTAGGTTTGGGGGTTAGACGAATGGTAGAGTAGTTTATGAACCCAAGAATCCTAACCAGCAAAAGTAGCTAATAGAACTGTGCCCCCTCTCCAAATAACTTTTTTTTCTCTCCCACCTAATGTTAGGGAATTGGAAAGGATTGGGGTAGAGTAGAGAGAAAGAGACATGAGGAACCCCAAATAAAGTAGGTACAAAAGTCAAAGCCTACAACTATCTGCCAAAATAAAAACAAAGACCTAATCCATCAAAGTCCATAGTTCTGGGAATGTCTCTAAATGTACTGACCTTGCATTTTGGGTTCTGGAGTTTTGATTCTGGCTAACAGTTCTTGATAACTGAAGTATGTCAACTCAGGACATGGTTTCTGTGATTAAAAGCTCACTCTAAGAAAGGCTCAGAGCTGCAATGGGATCCCAAACACTCATTATAGTTGCTGGCTGGCTACTAAAAATGTTCTGTTGGCTTAAATCCATGTCTGAGAAGTCATTTATGTGGCTACCCTACAACACTTTGATGGGTTTTTTTGCTTGCTTGCTTGCTCCTCCCCACCTCTTTAGCTTAACAAAATCAACAGTTGATAGAAATCTACCAAATTAGTAAATTAAATAGAGGAAGGGCAGCACCCAAAGGTTTTCTGGCAAGAGTATATGGTACTCCACTCATGACACAGTTTGCCAGAAATGCAGTTTTGTTGACAGGGGCTCTTCTAGTTTACAAATAAACATCAAGTTAACATTTCAGTTGAGTTCAACAACATTAATTTTGATGAGAACATTAGGGACCTATTGCTTTTGATTGAAAATTGTTCAGCACTATGCTTTCAACTATAAAATATTAAGTAATTTGTTTACTCTTTGCCAGAACACTGTCATGGTCAAGACCATAAATTGAAACATAAATTGGATTCAAGTCTTTATTTCCCCCCCCCTCAAAATATGGAGAGTGGTCAAAATGAACCCTTCCAGTGCTTTGGTTTTCATTTCGGTTTAATGCAAAAACATAACATGTTCTTTATTAAATGCAATAATAAAAGCAAAGAGCCTGAAATGAGGCTTGGCACATGACATATATAAAAAAAAAAAATGGTCAGCAATTATTACTCATGAGTGTAAAGTTTTAAAGGTATGATGCTTCAGCCAGATAATAAAGTTCTAATTCTAGACCATGAAAAAATGTTTTTAATTATATTCATTATATCTACATGTATATTACAGCTACAGTGTCCAGCATTACAGTCACTGAACTATATAACCCCTAAGTGCTGAAAATGTGGTTTGTTTAAAAAAATGATGTCTTAAATAAATATTGCAAGGCCAGGAAGGTGGCTTAGTGATTAAGAGCACATACTACTTTCATAGGGAACCCACGGTCCATTCCTAGGCATATTGCAGTTTCAAATGATTTGATAATTTGGTGTGGGGGAGCACCTGCATCCACATGATGCACAAAAACTCACACAAATACACACATACACATACACTTAAAAATACATATATATTTAAAATTTCAAAATGTATATGTTAGTTGGAGATTTATTATGCCCTCCAAAAATAATTAACCATTTCACTAAAAACTTTATTATCTGCATGCCTAAGTGATAAAATTTTAGATAAGTTAAACAAAACAGATTATTAAAATTAATTTGACCAGTATCCTTTTTAATGTATGGATACTAGAAAATCCGAAGTTACAAATGTAGTTAATACTTTTGCATGAATATGTTGATATATAGGTATGCTTTATAATATACATAATATATTATAATTATTTCAGGGATAGTGGGGACATTTTATGTTCTTGTGTACGATGTGTGTTTGTGTGCAGATGTGTCTGAGTGATAGAAGTTTAGAGGTTAGGGACTGTGGCACCTGCCATAGTGCTCATGTGAAGGTCAGCACATGAGTCAAATCTTACTTTTCTACCTTGTATTTGAGGGTGGGCATCTCATGCACATCATTTTGCTATTCCTGCTCTTGAGTGATTTCTCTGAGTCCACTTCCCATTTCCCATAGAAATACTAGGATCACTGAGGTGCACCACCACATGCTACTTGGAAGTTGGTGTCCAGGGATGGAACTCAGTTGTCAGAGTTGATGGCCAGTGCCGTTAGCCACTGAGGTATTTCCGTGGTCACACATTATCCCTCCACTGAACCCTACAACTATTACTACAACTACAGGAAATGTCAAAAAGAGACATTAGCTAACTATTTTTGTAAATAAGGCAGAAAAATATAAAATTTAAAAAAAAAATTAAAATCACACATGTATCTCACATTCCAAATTTTCAAAAAATGGTGAGACTGTAAATTCACAGGCCTATTCCTAAAGTTAAAAGGATCAAGTGTTAAGTCTTAGAATTTCTTGCTTTTCTTCACATTTAAAAAAGTATAATTACTTTTGCCACAAATTCAGCGATATTTCTTTGTAGAGGTACATTTCAATATAGTCAGACTTTTTTTTTTAATTACAGTAATCTTTACTGGGAAAATTAAATTCATTGAAAAGACCTATTTAGAACTAAGATCCTGATTGGCAACCTTGATCACTCGTCTACCAAGCTGATTTCAGAGGTCTTCCAACATAGACATAATGTATGCACTAGAGCAGTTGTTCTCAACCTGTATGTTGTAACAGCTTTGGGGGTCAAATGACTCTTTCATGGGGGTTGCATATCATATATCCGGTATATCAGATACTTACATTACAGTTCATAACAGTAGCAAAATTACAGTTATGAAATAGTAGCAAAATGATTTTATGGTTAGAGAGCTCTACAATATAAGGAACTGTATTAAAGTGTCACAGCATTCAGTGTCCTTAGTCATCAGGAAAATGCAAAGCAAAACGACCCTGGGATTTCACCTTAAACCCATCACAATGGCTAAGATCAAAAACTCAAGTGACAACACATGCTGGATAAGATGTGGAGAAAGGGGAACCCTTCTCCATTGCTGTTGGGAATGTAAACTTGTACAACCACTTTGGAAATCAATCTGATGCTTTTCAGACAATTAGTAATAGTGCTTCCTCAAGATCCAGCTATACCTCTCCTAAGCATATATCCAAAATATGCTCAAGTACACAACAAGGGCATTTGCTCAACATTGTTTGTAGCAGCTTTATTCATAATAGCAAGAACCTGGAAACAACCCATATATCCCTCAACTGAGGCTCTTTGATCACCTCCCCCTGATGGGGAAGCAGCCTTACCAGGTTCAGAGGAAGACAATAGAGCCAGTCCTAATGAGACCTGAAAGGCTAGGGTCAGATGGAAGGGGAGGATGACCTCCTCCTATCAGTGGACTTGGAGAGGACATGGGAGGAGAAGAGGGAGGGAGGGTAGGATTGGGAGGGAATGAAGGAGGGGCCTATATCTGGGATACAGAGTGAATAAACTGTAATTAATATAAAAAAGAAAAAAAATTAAAAAGTGTCACAGCATTAGGAAAGTTGAGAAGCACACTAGTGATATTAGTAAATATAAATAACTCATTAAATTAATAGCTGTTAGAAGCTTAGGAAAACCTAAGAGGAATGTTACATTTTTAATGAGTCGCTCTCATAAAACACTGTTCTACTTTAAAGAAATTACCTCTGGCAGCTGTTTTCTAGTTGACCTTTCCCAATTAGAATTAACCTACCTGAGAACAATAATTTACTATATAATTTCAAAAGTTGTATTTAGTGTTTATAATAGTACCTGACACTCAAATGCTAATTCAGTTATTAAATGAACTATAGAGGAATTTGTTTGTTCCAAGACAGGATTTCTCTGTGTAGCCTCTTCTGTCCTGGCCTCTCTTTGTAGACCATGTGTGCCTTGAACTCACAGAGATCCCCTCGCCTCTGCCATTGTTCTGCCCAGTTCACGAACCCCAAAAGACCAAGAATAAACAGACTCCGCTGTAAATACATGAGGTTCTTTTTATTATAAATCATTACAAGTTGCAGCTTGGGCCCACACCGCTGACCGCAGAAGCGGTGATAGCTGAGCAAACGCCATGCTCAGATTAGTTGGGTGATTTAAAGATTCTGGTGCCTTCCAGTATGCCCAAGGCAGGAGCAATTCCTGCCTGGCAAGCATCAATTGGTCAAAATGCTACATTTTGAATTGATTGGCTATAGGAAGGTCCCCAGGCAATTAATGACCTGGTGCCCCTCCCTAAGGGGGATGGGCCAGCTTCCTAGCAACTGTATCTCTAGTGGGTGGGGAAAGAATGCAGTAAGGTGGTTCTTTCCCTCAGGGCATTTCTGGACTTCTCCACCCACCTAGTTCAGGCCTTAAATAATAGCTGCTAATTTTTAATCTTTTGGTCTCTCACCAGGAGTGCTGGGATTACAAGCGTGCACCCCTAAACCTGGCTTGTAGAGGAATTTTAAAGCTTTTTAATTTTGTATTGCATCCTTTTTTTTTTGGTTTGTGTGTATATGTGTGTGTTTGTATGTAGCAAAGTAATATGCGGCTAAGAACTATAAGGGAAAGTAAGAGAATGTATAAAGTATAAAACTAGAGTGTAGAGCAAATTTAATGCAGCAAAATGGCTATTCTGGGAAGGGATCACTTCTAAAGACCTTCTAGGACTATGTGATCCAACTGGAATGCAGACACACCCTGGATTCCAGTATGATCTTGCTGGAATACAGGTACACTCTTAGTACACATCTTTAATCCTAAACAATGAGGAAAGATTGGTTTATAGAAGAAAACATCGATGTTTGAAAGTGACATCTGACCGAGGGGCAGACAAAGTGACAAATCAGAGAAAGACTTGACAGAGTAAATCAGGGACAGAATACTCCCAACTCCCGAAAAAAACGGCACAGGAAGAAGAGGCTGTCTCAGAGCAGCACAGGGAGAGAAAAAGAAAGTATAATGAGGAGTGTGGGGGAGGGGTAGTCTTACAGACAGGCTGCCGAAAGAATGAGACAGAGAATAACAAGGAGCCAGAACATTAAAACAAATTTCCAGAGTCAGTTTGAGGCCAAGCATAGCAGTTTAGTCAGAAGCCAAGAGAGAATTCAGATTGAATCAGTCAGCTTGTAGAGGAGTTTGGGCCAGAACAGCTGAGTTGGATTGATCAGGAAAAATTCAGAAAGAGCTGGAAAGGATAAATTTATTCAGCAGTAAATCTCAGAGGCTGAAACATTCTAGTACTAGATTCACAAGACTTCAAGGTTCTGGTTACAGACGATTAGATTGTACAGGGGCTAGAAGCTTCCAGGCCCAGGCCTAGGGGTGGTTAGATGGAAACACTCTGGGCTCAGCCCAAGCTGTTTGTTCCCACAACTGGGGTAAGGTTTTCATCCCATCCCCTCAGCTGAGGAAATAAAAACAACATTTACACTGAATATTTAGTTCTGTTTTGTCTTTGTTACAATGCAATTCTCTTGCTCATGACATCATCTTGATGTGTAGCTCACACTTCTGAATGTTGGAATTACATGTATGTGCCACCATCCCAGGTTGGATACCAAGGATATCTTTTATGTAGAAGTTATGCCTTGAGAGATAATAGCTTTAATTTAAAGTCTGTATTTTGATATTTTTTTATATTTTCTTCTTTTTAAAACATATTTATTCCTTGAGAGTTTCATATTCGCATAAAATGTATTTTACTATATACACACCCTCTACCCTCCAACTACTTCTAACACCCCCTGCTTCCTGTCTGTGCTGGGTAATTTTATGTCAGTTTAATAAATAATCTGAGAGGAAGGAACTTCAAGTAAGAAACTGCCTCTATAAGATCTGGATGTAGGCAAGCCTGTAGGGAATTTTCTTAATCAGTAATTGACGGGTGTGGACCCAGCCCATTGTGGTGGTGCCTTGCCTTGGCTGGAGGTCCTGTATTCTAAAAGAAAGCAGGCTTAGAAAGGTAGAGGGAGTCAGCCAGTAAGCAGCACTTCTCCATGGCCTCTGCATCAGCTCCTGACTACAGGTTCTGGCCCTCTTTGAGTTTCTATCCAGAGTTCCTTTGGTGAGGAACAGCATTGTTGAAGTGAAGGCCAAATAAACCCTTTCCTCCCAACCTAATCATGATGTTTTATTACAGCAATAGCAACCATAACTGAGAAAATGTCTTCTTCATTTTTAATTATCTTCATAATCCAGTGAATCAAATTAGAGAGCCTGTGTGTACTTCCATGTAGGGCCACCCACTACATTATGCATAACCTTTCAGGGCCCTCATCCCTGAAGAAAACAATCTCTTAACTAAGCAGACCTCAACTGCCAGGAGCTAAGGGTGGGGCAGTGTGAGTCCTCCTCTGTCCATTCTGAAATGTTGACTGCTTTGGTCTTGTATGAATTATTCATGTACTACAACTGCTGAGTTTATGTGTGCAATGGCCCTGTTAATGAACAGGATCACTATTTTAAGTCCTCTCAACATCTGACTCTCACAATCTTTCTGCTTCTTCTTCCCTCATGTTCTGTTCTCTGAGCCTTGAAGGGAGAGGATGAGATAAGGACAACCCATTTAGGCTGAGCATTCTACAGTGACTTTGTAGAAAACACCATGGAATTCAGTGTGGAGGTTCCTCAAAAGGAAAAATAAAACAAAAACAAAAAAGCTACTCCTAATCATATACTCTATGGTGGTTTGAATAAGAATAACCCCTATTGGCTTATATATTTGAATGTTTAATCACTAGGGAGTGAAATTCTTTAATAGAATTAGAATGATTAGGAGGTATGGCCTTGTTGGAAGAAGTATGTCACTGGAGGTTGGGCTCTGAGGTTTTCAAAAGTCTGCACCCGGCCCTGTCTTTCTTTCTTTGTATCATAGCCTACAGATAAAGCTGCAGCTCTCACCTACTGTTCCTGTGTTACATTTGCCTGTCTCCATGCTTCCTGCTGCCATATTCCCTGCCATGATGATAATGGACTAAATTTCTGAAACTATAAACAAGCCTCCAATAAAAGCTCTTTTATAAGAGTTGTCTTGACATCAGTATGTCTTCACAATAATAAGACACACCAAGACAGTGAGTGACTAAGACAGACTCTCCATCCCACTACTGTGATTCTTACTCATCCATGTTTCCTTATTTGAATGCATATGTTTATATGTTACTTCATTTAGTTATGCAATTATCTTTTGAAGCATACAACTATTGATCTTTTTTTTCCTCTGTAGAATATTTTCTCTGTAACCTAGAACCCCTGCACAGATGTAGTCTACGGCAGTTCAGTGCCCAAGTGGGTTCCACAGTAATGGGAACAGGGACTGCCTCTGACATGAACTGATTGGCCTGCTCTTTGATCACCTCCCCCTGAGGGGGGAGCAACCTTACCAGGCCACAGAAGATAACAATGCAGCCACTCCTGATGAAATCTGATAGACTAGGATCAGAAGGAAGGAGAGGGGGACCTCCCTTATCAGTGGACTTTGGGAGGAGCAAGAGTGGAGAAGAAGGAGGGAAAGTGGGACTGGGAGGGGTGAGGGAGGGGTTTATGGGGGGATACAAAGTCAATAAAGTGTAATTAATAAAAAATTTAAAAAAAGAATGTTTTCTCTGAGTGTCTTATTCTTTTATTCACACATTCATGCTTATCATTATTCCTTGCTTAGTTGTCCAAGCACCTTCTTCTATGTTTATAAGCCCAGTCCCAGTCTTAGATGAACATTCATAAAAACTATGATGTATTGTTAAAAGTGAACCAAATGTAATTATCCCCAGATTCTTTATTTTACAACTAGTTGAATTGAGAAGCAGAGATGGTAGTTTATGCTTGCAGATTTATTGGTAACAAAGAGAGGAGTTAACATCAGTTGTCCTAACTAGTGTTTCTAGGCTCCTGTCAATTAGACTCATCTCCAGTTCTGATCAAGTTTTGAAAAGATGTTGTGTCCTAATTTTACGTTTTTTTGAGTGACTTCGTGCATCAAAGGTCTTGCCAGCATCTATAGCAGAAACAAACAACAAAACATGTTTTCTTCCACCTGTTTGAGTAGAAAAATAAGACTTACTTGAAAATTAGCAGGGAAAGAACTACAGGTGTGTATCTATTATCTATTACCACCTTTTGTTGGTTTCATTTCCCCAACTATTCACATTTCTTTCATCTCTGCTGCCTTATCTGAGTTTGTCATATTTCTTTGCTTCATGCTTTAGGCTTCATGCCTAGAAGTTTCTCAAACTCCAGCTTAATACCATTTTCGAAATCCTCTTCCAAAACAGAAGCCTTCAAAGCTCTCACCTCCTTTGACATAGCTGAGCAGTCCTTCAACGTCTACACAATTCTACATGGCATAACATAACCTAAAATCACTGTTCCTTTCCAACATTCCTTTTCTTCTTTGTTAGCTTTACCAAATTTGTCATCATTCTTGACATTTCAGATGAGACTCCTGGCACCTTTTCCAGTGACTCTTGTAGATTTTACTCATTTTTCTTTTGTTCCATAGACTGTTATGACTGCCTCTGTCATGTGTCATATACACGGTAATTTCACTTTTATTATTTCATCCATAGTAATGTCTCATTCACTAAGCTGTGGTCCAGTTAATTTGTACTGCTTGATTTTGTTAGCTCTAATATTTCTAAAAGATTAGCTTCTCTTCTCTGCCTTTCCCCCATAGAAAATGATTGTTCAGTCTAGCAAATTTATGTCACATTATAACAAAAGATGAACATGGCTTTAATTATTTGTCTTAATCCTGTTAATTTCCAATACATTTTGTTCTCCAATCATGTTACTTTTTGTCAGGAAATGGAAGTGCTAGTTTAAGCTATTGTTGTGAGAATTAGGTGAACTAACAGTTGTGGAGTGTTTTGCATACAACTGAGACCTGGGTTTCGGCCTTGTCTTTGCCAATGATGAGTTACATGGTAATGCATTAAGGAAAATGGTCATCTAGTACCATGCAACTTCTTAGAGATGGATTTGTATAAAGGTCCTGAAACTAAAATATGTATGTTTTCCTTATAGATACTAAGTAAGAGAAAATAAACCCATTGCCTGCATCTTTTAAGGTTTTCAGCTTTTAAGAATCACTAAAAGAAATTATTGAAAACAGTGTGTGGTGGAGGTGGGGATGTTGGATCTTTGTCCTTCTTCCCATTGTGGCCACACTGACAAAACTTTTTCTGCTTTCCACTTCAAAGTTGGCTTTTTGTTTGGTTTTTTTTGAGAATGCGTGACTAGATCCACCTTGGAGCTCGGGCAGAACCCCAACCTGATAGCAAAACGACAACCATGAAAGGGAGATAAAGACGTTTGTGGGGTGTCTGCCACTCACAGTAAGCTTACCTCAGGGAGAGGAAAAATGGAAGTTCCTAGCAGATACTGAAGTCATTTTACTCTAGGATATTGTCCTATCTTTCCACTTCAGAGGGCTTCAACTGCTTTTTATCTTTATATGCTGAAGGAGGAAAACAAATGTAAACTTGGTTTTAAATTCAGGAGAAACTCTGACCTCTGATAAGTCTCTTCCTCATCAGTGGACCTCAGGCTTTGTCTTCTTATTTGCCTTTGGGCCTTTGGATTCCTTGGAGCAGTCTGGCATACCTTTGAAACACTTGGGTATAGTTGTCATTTAATGACTGTCTTTGTCCTTAAGCAACCTTTTATTGAATGATATTTGGGTATTAGTATAAAGTAAAGAAACACAGCAACCATGATAGAGGAGGAGAGAGCTTTTTAAGATATTGATAACCTAAGCACAACACAAAGCCAACAGCAGAGCTAGGGACATACCATTCTGTCTTTCATGCAGTTAGAGGTTTCCAGTAGACATGGTTAGATTTCCTATGTCTTGGGTTTGTGTTTTCCCTCCTGTGATTTGTGTACAAAAGGCCTGTCTCCTCTAGAAAAGAACTTGGTTTGATTTTCTAGAGTGACAAATTTCTTCAAAGGACAGGCCCATAATCTAACAATAATTACACTTGGAGAATTAGGCCTTCTGAGTTTGGAAGCTCTTTTGAGCACAGATGAAGTTTTATTTCACTATTGGGGCATTCATCATATGACATGACAGGTTTGGGGATCTTTTGGGCTTTGGGGTATTGTTGGACCATTTCAAGTGGAAAGACAAGGGAAGTAAAATCTGTTAGGTACCTGCCTTCATTGATTCAGGGCCAGTAGCTATGTCATCACCAGTTGCCAAATGCCCTTTAAAAGGTCCTCAGCATCATAGACTGTGCTCTTGCTTCTTCTCTTGTTCTTGCTTTATCACTGTGTCTTCCTGTTTCTCCCAGTCTCTCTGTCTCTGTCTGTCTCTCTGTCATATCCCCATTCTGAGCCTTTTGCATCCCCCTCTCCATGTAAATCTTTTGCATGAGATCTGTCAAATGGTGTGATCTCTACAGCATACCTTGGCCCCAGCCCACCCAAGTGCTCTAAGACATAAACCTTAACAAAATCTATCATCATTCATATAACCATTAAAATACTAACTCCTCATTAGTTTGGTCCCCCCTATAGAGAACTGCATGTTAACTGACTTGTCTTTTATAAATTTTAATAATTTTTTTAGACAAAAATCAAAAGAATACCTGAAGAGAAAAATCATGCTAGTTATATTTTTCTTCTCTTTTTAAAAATTCCTTTGGTATTGATAATCCTGACTGACATGCTTTTAAAGTGATGGTGATTTTTGGTGGAATGCCTTAGGTTTATTTTTAAATACGTAAGAGTTATTGTTTATATGACTAGTTTAAAAAAAAATCTAAGTATTCAGAAAATTAAAATTAAAGTTTCTAGACAAATTTATCTAAAATTGATAAATGTTAATTTTTAGCTTTCTTCTTAAAATGTTTGAGTCTGGCACTTTCAAATATTAGTTATGGTTAAGAATATAACTGATTACAAAGTAAAGAAAGGAGCAATGACCTAAAAAGAGGTAAACAAATTTCTATGAAGTGATCAAAAAATATTTAAACTGCTTTTACTGTACATACTTAAAAATGATATAAATCATTAGTTTTACTATGTTAATGCTCTTCTAATGTTTTCTTTTCAGGCTCTGAGTCTCCATGATGTATGAATTTGAAAACATGGCTCAGAAGAACGATTTACTATAAACAGAGTTAGAAAAAAGGAGGAGGAGGAAGGGACCAAAAAGACTTGGTATTTGTTGCCTGCAGGTCCTGATACCTGTAGCCTTTACCTGTTGATTGATGTCAGCTGTAGGTGCTGCAGTAGAGACAGACAGAAGCTCACCAAGATGCTAAGCTTTCATTTTTCAAAGGAGCAGAGGGATTCAGCCTTCTTGGAAAAGACTGACCCCCTTCCCCTCCAGCTCTCTCACTTCAGTTAACTTTATTCAAACATTATAGAAGTTTAACTGAGGTTGAGAGAGGTTCCAACTATTAAAGTTATCTTGCTCTTGCTGCCCATGAGAACAGACAACCCATACAAATCTCAGTAGCCTTTGACCATAGCTAGCCATAATCAAAAGTAAGAACTTCAGGTTTGCCAGGAAAGTCTTAGGACTAAGTTTTGTGCAGCCTCAAGCTTCCACATAGCATCAAGTGCAGATTCTCCAGAAAGGCAACATTTCTTCAAGGTTCAAACAGCCTCAAAACAATGTCTCAGCATCTACTGAGCAAAGACTTTGAAACATTTCATTTAAACCCATACACAAAGACTTTACAATACATTTCACTTAAAGCCAGGATTAAAGGCTTTATTTTACATATCACTGTTGGGCTTCAGACCCAGACAAGGAACTGAGGTGACTTTTCAAGCAAATAGGACCTGATCTTCAAGTTATGCCTGCATCCCTCAATCCCTGCCTGTCACACGGCATGGCTGGCATAACTTACCCAGTACTCTGAACTTTCTAACCCACAGGCAGGGGCTTCCCTTCCCCCTTCACCATATAAACCAGACGTTTTGGTGTTCCTCTCTCTTATCTCTGTTTTCCTTCTATGTTTCTCTTATCTCTCTCCTCTTTCTCCATCTCTCTGTGCATGCACTTTTCTGTCTGCCTCTGCATGGTTACTTCTCTGGTCCTGTTCTTTGGGACCAGTGAACCATCCAAGAGCTGCTCCCAATAAATCTGCATTTATATACTTTAACTTGTCTCAAATTAGCTTATTTTACCACCAAATAGTGCTTATCAATCACTACATCTGCCAAAACAAACCAAGAAAGAATAATTGAAAGGAGATATAGTTTATTTGAGTTCTGGCTTAAGAAAATGGAAAGAAAACCATATATAGCCTTTTGAGGTGTGAATCAGTCTCATGGGTTTTTATGGGAAAAAATAGATAAGTAAAGAAACCCCATGCCTAGCCAGTTGTAGTGGCCCACACATTTAATCCCAGTACTTGGAATGCAGAAACAGAAGGATATCTGTGAGTTAGAGGCCAACGTGATCTACATAGGAAGTTCCAGGACAGCCTGATCTACATAGAAAACTCTGATTCTCAAAAACACAAACAAAACAATCAAACAAACAAAAAGTTAAAATAAAAATAAGTAAATCCTATGCTTAGGTGAATTCTCTGTTTTCAAGAGAAAAGTTCCTTGAACAATGGGGATTTGCTCTGACTCTCCAGGAACTTTTTCTAGGCCTAGCCAAATCTTGCATCACTATTAACATACTAAAGAAGGATATCTGCAAGCCAGTATGGTGCTAGGTGAGTCAATGGTGAGGTCTCTCAGCTAAGACAATATTTTAATGCTATATTAGACCTTGCTAATATTTTTTTGTTTTAGTTTGTCTAGATACTGCCTCCCAAAACCAACCTTGTCCCTGCCTAAAATGAAGAACATGGTCCCTCAAAGACTCCCCCATCCTGTAATAAGATTTCATTACATGTATAATATAATGCAGACCTTTTCCTGTCTTACTGGCTTAAAAAACAAAAGCATTCAAAAATTGCCCTTCTGGTTTATTCTACTAAACCAAGTTTTGTTTTATTTTTTTTAATAATGTTGTTTTAGAAGTAGCCTCTATATAGTTTCTCTGTGCCTTGCTACTAATTGCTGCAGGCTCTACATGTAGATGCAGCTTAAGCTATGTAAGCCTTCTAAAGACTGAAGGGTGTTAGATATTTGTAAATCTGTGCATAATTGCTTATCTTTGCTATTATTGGTTGTGTTTTCATCAAGCTCTATAGCTCACTGTCGTGTGTTTGTTACTTGATAGCTCTATTTTGTAAAACCTTATAACTAAGCTGCCTACTGACATTCTACAGAAGTATAGCTTCTGAAAAAAGGAACCTAAACAACATTCTTGAGATACTAGGGCATTACCCACAAAAAAGCAGAATGAACACCAGGTATACCTGACTTAAAATCCAATCTCTATACATCATTTGCTTTAATCAAGCCTAAAGTACAAGTAAGGACGGTTGGTCAGCAAGGTGTACAAAGAACCTGGTATAGAAATAGGGGCCAGGGGTAAGGTATTGCCAAACTAAAATAAAGTCACCTTGGGGATGGTAGTGTTGCCTGTAATCCCAGCACCTGGGAAGCTAAAAGAGCAGGTTCATAAGTGGGAGGATAGCCTAGGCTTCGTGATGAGAAACTACTCAAACTAATGAGATGGGGTTGCTTATGCTAGCCCTTTCAAAAGTAACTAAAAGCAAAGTTTATGGAAAATGGTTCTTACACATGGCTACCTGGCACTGTGTGCTCACCTTGGTTCATACTTGCATTCTGTTTGTTGTGTTTGTTTTAGGCATGGGCCTACTCCACCCAAAAATTGAGGTATTAAAACAGAAAGTAGGGAAATGAAAACTACCTGGGCAGAAATTAATTTGATCTGGGAATCTCACGGTGGGAGGAGGAAAAAAAAAAAAAAAAACCTAGCTAGAAGGGACACGTCTTCCTGAAAGAGATTTCACAGAGGTATAACAGCCTATTAAACTCTTTATAAGATGAGACTTAAACCCAAATAGTGTTGGGTCAGTGGCTGGCAGGACCATGCCTTGACAGAGATGTCTATTATTACAATAGAGATGCCAAGGGGCATGATGACAAAATAGTTAAGTTACTATCCGAATGTTTAATGTCTACTTGAAAAGAAGCAACTTTCTTCCTCCCTTTTCTTCCTTTTCATACTTCTGGGATTGAAGATGGAGCAAGAAATAAAGCATGTGCTCCAACACGTACACACACACACACACACACAACCAGACATAGATACAGACACAGACACTCTCACATACTCTCTCTCCTTCCCCTCTCTCTCACACAGTCACTGATTCTCAAAGTAAATAATAAAGTTAAAAATTGAGTATGTTTTATACATATTCCATCTGTTTAAAATCCAGCTCTTGATTTAGCAGGTTTAAGATTTTTGTGGTCTCAGTAATGGAATATGTACATTATGTAAAGTCTGTAATAGTGTGGAAGTTTTTATTGCTCATTTAATCCATTTTAAAAATCAGTTGATAGAAATTGTGGGTAATGTGTGAACTCAAATGTAAGCCTTGCTTGATTTTTAAAAAAATTCATTTTTTCTGAGGTTAGTGAAAAATAAAATAGCTTAGGAATAAAAAGTGAGAACTTGTATCTAAGGGTCCTATATTTATTTTTTTTCTTCAGATGAAAAAGAAATTATTCCGTATATTAGTTTTCTAGATTTGATTTCCTTTCCTGTGATAAATTAAAATAGTGTTCTATACACACTTGGCTTCATCACTTTCTGTGGAGGTTTGAATACAAATGCTACCCCAACCCCCTACCCCATAAGCTCATGTATTTGCATGCTTGGTTATCAGGGACTGGCACTGCTCTGGAGCAGTTAGGAGATATGGCCTTTGGAGGAAGTGTGTTGCTGGGGGTGAACTTTGAGGTTTCAAAAGCCCAAGCCGACTCCGTAGCTTTGTCTCTCTCCTCCTGCTGCCTGTGGATCTGGATGGAGAATGCTCAGCAACTTCTCCAGCACCATGTCTGCCTGCACACTGCCATGCTATCTACCATAGTAACAATGGACCAAACCTCTGAAGCTGTAAGGAAGCCCTAGCTATATGCTTTTTAAAATAAGTGTTACCATGATCATGGTGGCTCTTCACAGCAATAAAACACTGGCTAAGACACCTTGTATATGACAGAGAAATTCAGATAAAATAATACTAAAAATAAGTTCTACTGGACACATACAAGCCTACTTTCAAAGCCTAAATATTTAATCAATTCTTACTAACTTGAGGAAAGTATTCAGAGATCTGTTACTGGGTCTGACACTGGTGCCACACAGAGATTATTATTCAGAGGTTATTATTCATATGAGCAGAGACATGTGTTCTTATGTTTAAAAAGACAACCAGCAATTCACACCTCTTCAAGAAAAAAAATCCAGATCATATAAATTACTGCCCGCATCCAGTGATAGAACGAGGGCATCATTTAATTTCTAAGATATCACTGGCATCATAGTACAGGGGATTCTACAAGATGGCAAGAAAGTATAATGTGTATCACACATGCTAAAATATAAAGGGATGCCTTGGTGAAAAGATGTACCACCATCCTGTGAGACCATTCAAATCTACAAGCTGCCACTACTGGAGACGAGCCACACCATCTGAGTCTGTAATGTGCACAAGTCAGTTGCAAAGTATTTCAAAATAGGCCTTCTAATTTTAGAACCCTGTTCTAAAATAGCAATTTGTGCAGATATCCAGCTGGAGTTATCTACCGAATTTCAATTTAAATGAACAGCTTGGCTAAGATACCATAAAGTAGGTTACCTCAAGATGCGTTCTACATATCTTTCATGCACCAAATAGCCTTGACATGGATAGAAGTCATACACCTGTGGGTAGGCAATGTCACATCATTTTAGAAGAGTCTCTTCTAGGTGTGCCTTTTTTTTTTCAAGTTCCCATATGCACCTGGAAGATTCTTTTGCATCAAGCTAAATATGAAAAATCCTCTGTAGTAAACTTTTTCCACACCACATTTCTCCTTGTGCCCTTTTGCTGGAAAATGTTCAGGATGTTCTTTGAGATGAATGAGCCAAGAAATTAGCTCATGGCCCTTACTGGTAATAAGTACACTAGCTAAAGCTCATCTGACATATGGAAATGAAAACCTCATTACTTCCTTAAAGTTCCCCGGGGTGCATCTTTATAATTTACTCAGTAAGAAAACCTGGAATTGAAATTCTTAAAAGATCAGTCCTTTAATTGCCCCCACGACCAGCCAAGTCTTGTTTTCCAAGGCCATTATCTTCTTAGACAATTGCGCTTAATTCCATAGTAAGTCAATGATTGTTATTCATGCCTAATGATAACTCTGGAGAAGTAATATAAATAATATGATAATAATACATGTGTTATCATACACATTATAATAACTTAGGAATCGTTTTCACACATTCTGTAAGACAATAGTTATTTTGCATATGGGTAAATTTAACATTTAAACTCCTTTTCATTTTTTCAGAAAATACTATTAAGTAAAGAGCAAAGGCAGATGGTTCTAACTGACTGCTATCATTATGCAAGTTGATAATTTTCACATCGGTTAATAACACATAATGATGATGATAATCATGATGACAAAATGGATGCTTATCCACATCAAGAAACACAACTGAGCTTAAGTTAACTCAGTAGGGAGCCAGTGCCAGGGGACTTCACTTCCCCAGGAGACTTGAGTAATGAAGAACTGCATATGGTCACTAAAAGTCATTTACTATTTGTCATGGCTGTTAAAACTATTTTTTTAAACATTTAATCAGTATATAATAGGAAAACATATTTAATTTATATCATGTGGAAGCTCCTATTCAGTTGTAAAACTAAGGTAATATAGGAATGCTATCAAATTTGGGGTCACAACTAGTGCCCCAAGTCATATTTGGACCACCATCCTTAGTAAGCCAATTAAGAGATCCAAATTTAACCTGGAAACAACCCAGATGTCCATCAATGGAGGAATGGGTACAGAAATTGTGGTATTTTTACACAATGGAATACTACTCAGCAATCAAAAAGGAGGAAATCATGAAATTTGCAGGCAAATGGTGGGATCTAGAAAAGATCATTCTGAGTGAAATATCCCAGGAGGAGAAAGACAAACACGGTATATACTCACTTATATAGACCTATAAGATATGATAAACGTAATGAAATCTATACACCTAAAAAAGATAATCAAGAGAGCGGACATGGAGTAAGATGATCAATCCTCGTTTAGAAAGACAGATGGGATGTGCATTGAACGTATGACAGGAGTCTACTGAGCACATCTGAAAGACTCTAACTAGCAGTGTTTTCAAAGCAAAGACTCATGACCAAAGCTTTGGCAGAGTACAGGGAATCATAAAACAGAAGGAGAGTTAGTCTGATGGGGAAAGGATAAGAGCTCCACAAGGACCAAATATATCTGGGCTCAGGGTCTTTTCTGAGACTGACATTCAACCAAAGACCATGTATGGATATAACCTAGAACCTCTGCTCATATGTAGCCTGTGGTAGCTCAGTAACTAATTGGTTTCCCAAAGTGAGGGGAACAAGGACTATTTCTAACAGGAACTCAATGACTGGCTCTTTGGCTTCCTCACCCCCCAAGGGAGGAGCAGTCCTGTTAGGCCACAGAGGAGGGCTTTGCAGCCAGTCCTGAAGATACCTGATAAAACAGGATCAGATGAAAGGGGAGGAGGTCCCCCCCTATCAGTGGACTTGGAAAGGGACACGGTGGAGATGAGGGAGGGAGGGAGGGACTGGGAGGGAATGAGGGAGCGGGACACAGATGGGATACAGAGTTAATAAAAGGTAATTGATAAGAAAAAAAAATTCCATAGGTTTCTGCTTCCAGTTGGTATGAAAGTGCTAGAATTTAAATATAAAATGATTAAAAATTAAATATAAAAAAAGAGATCCAAATTTAAAAAAAAAAAAGGTAAGCAGAAAATAGAGGTCACTAAATGTGGCAAAGTGATCCAACAACCTCTGTGGCAAATAGAGGTCACTAAATGTGGCAAATAGAGGTCACTAAATGTGGCAAATAGAGGTCACTAAATGTGGCAAAGTGATCCAACAAACCTCTCAAGTCCATGGGTTTCTGAAGTGAGATCAGAGGTTAAAGAGCCTGTTTAGCCTATTTGGGCACAGGGTCTTTTCTGAGATGGACACTCAACCAAAGACCATGAGAGGATAAAACCTAGAACCTCTGCTCGGATGTGACCTGTGATAGCTCAGTAATCAATTGGTTTCCCATAGTAAGGGGAACAAGGATTATTTCTAACAGGAACTCAATGACTGGCTCTTTGACCTCCCCACCTCCCAAGGGAGGAGCAGTCCTGTTAGGCTACAGTGAAGGACTTTGCAGCCAGTCCTGAAGATACCTGACAAAACGGAGTCATATGAAAGGGGAGGAGGTCCTCCCCTATTAGTGGACTTGGAAAGGAGCAGGGAGGAGATGAGGGAGGGAGGGTGGGACTGGGGAGGGAATGAGGGATACAAGTGGGATACAGAATTAACAAAATGTAACTAATGAGAAAAATAAAATTATGGAAAAAAAAAATAAAAAAGATATATATTCTTAAAAAAAGAAAAAAAAAAGAGCCTGTTTAGGATATGACGATGTCTAAGAAGTCCTGGTCAAGCTGTGGTCAGGCCAGTCATTGACTCAACGTTGTCTGGGCTTCAGTCTCATCCTGCAAGGTGTTCTGACAAGTTGTTAGAACTATGTGAAATCTTTTTCATGAAGACAAGTTCTCCTTTGGGCTGGGACCCTTACCTTGTCCAGTAGGACATTCCTTGGGAAATTCTCATTTGTTTTTTTGAGTCTGTTGTTTTATTAATCTGAGAGAATAGAAGACACAAATGTCTCTTTAAACTATCTTTATTTCTTCTAGACTAGCTATATTTCTCCACTTTCTGCTTTAGCACCTTAATCTTGAGGTGGAATATATTTATATCTCAGAGAAAAATAATAAACAGAATGCAAGTAAGGACCAATGTGAAAACACATTTAGTTAGTGCCAGGTAGCCATAGATGAGAACCATTTTAAATAACTTCTTGGCTTTTAGCTTTGAAAAGGCAACTTCATTTCATTGTCTTTACACAGGGTCTCATCACAGCCTATGCTAACCTCAAACTTAAAATCCTCCTGTTTTATTTTAACATTGTAGCATCTCAGTACTCATTTTAGAGGTGTGAGGCCAGTCCTATAAGCAACTGGAGGCCATTTAGACAATACAAGGAGTTCCAGACATGCAAAAGATCCAGGATGTTATCTCACACCTGCAGAAGGGGAAGGAAATGTGGCTTTTGCCTTTAAAGGCTCCATCTCCCTTATGCAAGATGGCAGTCTCAAATCCTACCAAGGAAGATTGACTGGCTGTAACTTAAATAAAATTCAGCTAATTAAACCTCAATAGAGTTTGGGTATCCTTTCCAGTGGTCTTGAATTCCACAACACCAAATGCTTGGGTTATAGGCAACTGCTGCCATTCTCAGAGTGATTTTGTTTCAGTTCTGACAATTTCCTATAACCTATGGGAAATAAGTCAGGTCCAGCCGCTGGTTCCCAATAAGACAACTAAAAGAGACAAATTAGAAGCAGAAAGCAGAAAATGATTTCTCCAATGTGGTCACCTTTTGAAAAAGGACAAAGAGAGAACCTCTCAAATCTGGCTTGAGGATCTTGAAGACATGAGATCAAAGTTTAAGGAGAAGGGCTAGGGTATAAACATCTAAGCAGCCCTCCTTAACAGTGCTCCCTCCAATTTTGGTTTCAGAGGATGTAAGATGACTTGAGAAGTTGTTAGAACTGTTTCAAATCTCCATGGCACCCTGTGCTAGTTTATCTTGTGTCAACTTAACACCCAAACTAGAGCTATCTGAAAGGAGGGAACCTTGAGACAATATCTCCATGAGACTCAACCGTAAGGCTTTTTTTTTTTTTTTTTTTTTTCTGATTAGTGATGGATAGGGGAAGGTCCAGCCCATTTTGGGTGGCTCCATCCCTGGTCTGGTTGTCCTTGGGCAAACCATGGGGACCAAGCCAGTAAGCGGCACCCTTCCGTGGCCTCTGCATCAGCTATTGCCTCCAGGATCCCAACCTGATTGAATTCCTGTCCTTATTTTCTTTGGTATTGACCATCAATATGAAATAAATTAAGCCAAATGAATTCATTCCTCCCAATTTTCTTCTTGGCCATGGTGTTTCATTGCAGCAAAAGATACACCCTTTCCTTCTCCCAGCATGAAATTTTGGTAGGTGGGATTCCCATTTCTTTGGTGTTCATTGTTTCAATAGTGTGATACTCAGACAAAGAGACACAGTTGTCTCTTTATAACATCTTCATTTCTGTCAGGCCAGTTACATAAACAATAATATACACGGGAAGAATGTGAATAAAAATACAATTACATCTTTCCAATGAGTCTTGTGTTGTACCTGATTGATTAAATAAAACAAAACAACCTAATAATGAGACAAAGCTATATCATATAACTGCAAGTTTATTCGGAGGAGCTCTGGAGGGAGAAGGAGAAGAGGAGCATGAGCTGGGGAGAGGAATGTGGGGGAAGGGAAAGGAAGAGCAGGAAGGGGAAAATGAAAGAACGGGAGGAAAGAGAAAAAAGGAGCCCACAGAACCAAGACTTCTGGATTATATAGTGAAATGGGAGAGGAGAAGCCCTGCCCCAAGGTAGGGCAGGGGAAGCCAGCCACGCCCTGCAACATATGGAGACCTAACAGTATGTGGTGAAAGTTAAAATAAGCATTTATTTTTTTCATTTAAGTAGTAAAGGTGGCAAGGGAAAAAAGATGTAGATTATATAATGGATCTTCTTGAAAGTGTGAGACTCTTCAAAGTAGATTTAAATATGGAAAATATTCATCATAAAATATACACAGCTTATTTATGTGACCAATAAATGTCACCCGTTCTTTAAAATATACACAGCTTATTTATGTGGCCAATAAATGTCACCAATTCTCTAATGTATTTAAAGTACCTAAACCTAGTTTGTTCATTTAGGCCTT
Source organism: Meriones unguiculatus (assembly GCF_030254825.1). Taxonomy (NCBI): domain Eukaryota; kingdom Metazoa; phylum Chordata; class Mammalia; order Rodentia; family Muridae; genus Meriones; species Meriones unguiculatus. The sequence goes on along the minus strand of NC_083354.1, from coordinate 92,405,868 downwards.
AGTGTTTTATCTCCATACTTAATTTCATGAAGCTAGGAAAAAAACAAAAATAACTATGCAAGGAAACAAACGCTTGTTGTTAAACCCTAGAATTATGAGGAGAAAGACAATCCACAATTGTCCAATGAAGTAAGTTTCATTTTGGAGTGCATCAGAGACTGGCCATTATGTCTGGCTCTCTCTAAGCTAGGATTTTAGAGAACAGTCCCTGCTGGTCTCTTGAGGTCCCTTTGACAGGGGGTGAGAGAGTTAGCTATTATACATTGTTAGAAAGATACAATGTCAAGGAACAAGGGTGAGGGCGTTCATCATGTGAATGGGGTCACAGGTTTAGTATAGGTTGAAGAACATATTTTACAGTTTACATCAGCTCTGAAAAGCAGTAACTTATTCCTAATTACAAATAAAAAACTTAACTTGCAAGACTTAGCACAGGACAAACAGGGGCTTATTGTTTTGTGAAGGGCCAGCTAACTCCATTAGCAAATCCTTTTCCTAGTTAAACCTAATGTTAAAATTCTATATTGTTAAGGCTGCTCCCCCCTCAGGTGGAGGTGATCAAAGAGCCAGCCCATGAGTTAATGTCAGAGATAGTCCCTGGTCCTATTATTGGGGAACCCTCTTGGATACTGAACTGCCATTGGGCTATTTCTGTGCAGGGGTTCTAGGTTATCTCAATGCAAGGTCCTTGGTTGGAGTATCAGTCTCAGAAAAGATCCCTGTGCCCAGATATTTTGGTTCTGTTACTCTCCTTGTGGAGCTCCTCTTCCTTCCAGGTCTTTCTATCTCCCTCTTCTTTCATAAGATTCCCTGCACTCTGCCCAAAGTTTGACTATGAAACACCCTGCTGGGTGAACTCTTTCACAGAGGAAGACAAAGAAGCCAGTCCTGGTGAGACCTGATAGAATAGGGTCAGATGGAGGGGAGGAGGACCTCTCCTATCATGGGACTGGGGGAGGGGCACAGGAGAAAAGGGAGGGAGGATGGGATTAAGAGAGGAGAGGTAGGAGGCTACAGCTGGGATAAATGAATAAACTGTAATTAATAAAAATAAAATAACAACTAAAAAAACCAAAATAAAAGAACCCACATGATAAAAGAAAAGAAAAGAAATAATCTATAGTTTTTTTCTATTCATGTCCCAGGCTAAAGTTCAATTTTTTTTTTTTTTGGTAACTTGTTCTTTTTCTATAATCTTGTGATTTACACATTGTAAATTGTGTCCATTGTTTCATGGTATGTTCTGAGAACTGGCTGACCATAGATATTTCATAAATTAGTACAAGAATTGGCTAATATCTATTTAAATTACTAACTGTCCCAAATTCCACCTTTGCAATCACTTGCTATGTATCTCAAGCTTGAGCTTGACTATAAAAAGGCTCCACTGCTTTTAGTCTTGGCTGATTCTTTCTGCTACCTGGTTTTCAACACCATAACAATTTAATGACAAATAGAAATCTTAACTGCACAGGACAAAGAATAACTTATTCTTAACTGTCTTAACTGCAAACGGAAATCTTAACCTGCACGGTATATTATTCCTGTTTTGGTCTCACAATATCTAGCTTGCAACAGAATGAATCAACTTCCTTTTAATCCTGTAAAAAGAAAGGGCACAGAAAATCTCTCTTTCTCATGTGTGTGTTTGTGTTCCTGTCTATCTGCAGTATAGTATATGCATGTGAATGTATAGGTAGGTGTCCACACATGGAGTGCGGAGCAGGCTGTCAGCTATCTTCCTCTACTGCTCAATACTTATCTGACTTGAGACATGGCATTTCACTGAACCAGAAACTCACTTAATTTTAGCTAAGAGGGCTGGCTAGTCAGTTCACGCTAGATCTGCATGCATCTGTCCCAACCCTCATGCTGCAGTTAAAGACATGAACAACCATTCTCTGGCTTTTACATGAATGATGCGATTCAAATTGAAGCAACTCATCCTCAGAGCAAACACATGTATCCACTGAGCCCATACAGAATATATTAAAGGAGGTAAAAACAGAAGGCTACAGGATACAGCTAGTTTATTGATAATGGAAAACAAGAAACAATTAGTCTCTTTACATGATGATCTATCTCTGAGTATTTACATTTCAGAATCAGATTGCAGAAGTCATGAACAAACGTGATATTATAAGTAAATTAAATCCATTCTCGAAAACAAGTCTTCATGAATTTAGTACCTAAATCTAGGTAAAGCCTTATTCTTCCTCTGTGCTGGTTTTATCTTTGGAAATAAAGGTGACTTGTGTTATTTGATGTGTTTAATCAAAATGAAGATGAGAAATTAGTTTTTGCTCACTTTATTTCTAGAGTAGAAGAGTTACTTTTCAGTTGCTTTGTTAAAATGCCATGACCAACATTTACTTAATAAGAAACATTTGTTATTTGAGCTTACAGTTCCAGGGGCACAGAGTCCATCATGAAAGAAAGGTATGGTATGGCGACAGGAAGTAGAAGCTAGCTGGTAACATTTTAATGCACATACAGGAAACAGAAAGCAAAATTGAAAGTAGGGCGAAGTAATAAACCCTTAAAACCTTCCCTGAGTGATATATGCCCTCCAGCAAAGCTCCATCTCCCAAAGTATCCCAACCAAGTCTTAAAATATACATGTTTGCCAGGGTCCAGCCCTAGAGTGAGATCAGGGCCTGAAGAAGGATGAATGCAAGAGCAGGGAAGGAGGAATAAGTCAGGTATGAGGATCAAGAGGAGTTTTACATCCTGAATGACTGGTAGCCTGGGGGCTTTTTTACTTACACCGAATTTAGTAGTCAGGGATAGATGCCTGTTTTTCCAGAACATAGATCATATCAGTTTTGTCCCATGACACACGTTTTAACTTCCGCTTGGTCATAAGTTTAGTCGTTACTGATAAACGATGGCAGAACAAATTTATCTTTTATAATCACTTTTTCCTCATGAATTCCACAACACAACTTTTAAGAATATTGCAGTTTCAAGAGCTTGTTTTCCCAAAGCATGACAACCTGTTCTCAGGCTGATAGCTCTGAGGTTTCAAAGACACAGACAGAAAACAAAAATAAAAACAAAACCAAAAAAACCAAAAACCTCCAAGCCAGCCTTGGCAGATTGTCATGTCCCAAGCAGTGTATGTCAGCTTTTAATAGTCAGTGTGCTAATTGTCATTAAGCCCAAGAAAAATCTTCAGGCCAAAGCTGCTGCAGTTTTTATCTAATTTCTGCCATAACACATCATTTATATTTTATATATTTGTAGAATTTATTTATATGTCTAATCTTCCCTTCCTTGGTTGTACAACACCACAGTAACCCTGCATGGGTTTACTTTTTCTAAGAAAGGCAGGTTTTAATTTTATATTCTTTTGTCATTAATCCACACCATTCTTTGTCCATCAGTAGTAGGAAGAAACTTCTAATTTGGTCTGCTGCCAACTTGTGTAGCCACTAAATATTGTTTACCTATTTAAGTTTAGCTTGTTCTGATTATTTTATTCCTGAGTAAGTACAGGGGCATATATGCCAAGAGTATCTTTTGAGTTAGAGCCTCATAAGGAGGTCCCTAGCATAATTATTACTACGAAAGCTTAGAGCAGTACTACTGGGAGTAGGCATAAATAATTCATAAGAAAATTTTCATCAATACAATATCTCTAAGTTGTACAAGTAATAAAAGATCCCCAAGGATGCAATTCGTAGAGATCAAGGCCAAAAGAGTGGGAAATTGCACCACAGCATTTGCATCACTCGGCTCAGCTTTGCTTGATCTTTGTCAAGCAGCTGTGCTGGCTTATGACTTTCACTCTTCCCAATAGATATGGCTGTGCCACATAATCCCATACAAACCATCACATAGAGCTTTCATGACTTAGGTTACTGCCAATGATTAACAATTTGGAATTAATCATGGAGATATGTATTGTTATTAATATATGGGTGTTCAGTTTTTTTATAGAAACACAGTTCAATTGTGTGAGAATTCTGAGAGCTTATGAGAGAACGTCAAGAAAATAAGACAAGAATTTTGTGACCTCTGTTCTTTCTAAACATGGGTTTGTTCTTGGAAGGTGTTTCCATGCCCTTCTTAGTTTGTAGTTAATAGGATGTTTCATATTACACATTGCTGCTGACTTTTGTTATTCAAAAATGTTTCCAAGCACAGCATGCCCTTATCAAAGTATACAGTTTGAACTCATGAACTTTGCTCATATGGCTCTGCTTAACCTTCAGAATATAAATTGTCTGATGCTTTGAATAAAGTTGGCTATTGCATGAGACTTAATCTGTTTCATTTTTAGGCTCCATTATCCTAGGCTCATGCCTAGAGCAGTGACAATCACCTTGTTGAAGAAGATGAGAGAATGGCTTAAAGCAGGGAAACACTGAAGGAAAGCACTGAGACTTAAGAGAACTAGGTAAGTTTCAGGAATGATCAGAAATTTTAGTGTTCGGATAAAACATGGTGCAAGGAAGTTTGGAAGAATAAGGATAGTCTTAGTAGGTAATAAAAAGCAACATAGATCAGTTCTGTGTGGCATTATAGGAAGAAGGCAAAAGGCAGGAACAGGCAAAAAGGTATTATACAGAAAAATGTCTCTTTTTTCATATTATAAGGGAGATATTTCTAAGTTTGTTTAGAAACAACATAATTCTATAGCTCTGACTGTTACATTTATGTAAAAATTAGATATTTGACAATTAATAAAAATATGCACTAGATTAGAGTTAAAAAGGGGTGTAGTATAGCATGGAGAACTATTAATGGCAAATAATTTATTTTCAAAATTCTCATCTCTGTTTTTTTTGATTTACTATCTCTGAAGAGGTTTACACTTGATTAAATGAATTAGTCTCTCAGTTTATTAAAAGCTGTAGGTACATACACATGGAGGCTTTTTATACCATTGTAAGTGCTCAGTAACCTTGGCAATTCTAAGAACTTTTACAACATGCCTCGCCTTCACTATGTCTTGATTTTCATTGTCAGCTTAACTTCAGTAGTTCACTGCTCACAATTCTATTAAGTATAATGATCTACCAAATAATGATGCTTTCTGGGGTATACAAGCTCCAAAGCCTTTTCTACCTCCAAATTGTTTGTAATTTTCCTAGTATTTTTAAAGGCAGGATTATTTACTCATTTTAGTTCAAAGAAACATTGAGTCACAATTATCACCTAGATTCTATACTGAACATATGGGCATATTTATTTTCATCACATATATATCTACCTATTCATTTTCTCCAACCATTCTTTGAAGCAGAAATTTCTGGTTTTACTGAAGACTGAGTTTTGTCATGTGGTGTTTTGCTGCAAGCTGGGCACGTGATGTTTTGCCTAGGTTGGCTTGTGAGAGGGCATGTGATGTTTTGCTGCGAGCTCTCACATGTGAAGGGCATGACTTTGACTATCTGAGAACATCTGTGAGTGGACATATATAGAGGCCCAGCACAGTGAGACATCTCTTTTTGGATTGACATCGCTGCACTAATCTTTGTGCTTTGACACTTGATTTCACAGAGAGAAATGTTCCACAGAGGTTCTCTAGGCAAGCCAACTGAGTCTTGCAGCTTTTGCTGACTTCATGTTGTTGCTTTGTGCTGGCCTTTGGACTGGACTGCTGGTATACTGAGGGCTGAGTCTGGTAATCCCCTAATGACCCATTGACCCTAATCAGCAGGAAATAGATAATAGAGGACTACAGCCCATTTTCCCACTAATCTCCTATCTAAGTTTGTGGGAAGGTTGGAAGGGAGGTAGAGGTGCTTAAGAACCCTAAATCAAGTAAGTTTGCTGAAAAATCCAAGCCCACAATCCGTCTATCTCCCTTTTTATATCATCTTACTTAATTTTGTGGAAGAAGTTTGATACCATATGGATTGTGCTTAAAAACAAAATGTTCTAAGTGACTCTGCTGTCTCCATTAAGTTAAATGAAGCTACCTCTTAAACAAATTACTTAGAAAAGTGACTTCATGTCTCCCTCCCAGGAATAAAGAGCTATACAGGGTAGAAAATGGCAGAGAAAAAAATTAGAATTCAGCTGATGCAACATTAATCAGCAATGGGGACTATTACTAGGTAAACACACATGCATGTATGTGCCTTTACCTGTGGTTGTGTATGTGTGTGTGTGTGTGTGTGTGTGTGTGTGTGTGTGTGAGTGTGTGTGTATCACACATGACATAGAACTGATTTTTTTTAATAAGAAGGTGTGCAATGGTAGAACTTTTCTCTATTTACTATGACCTCTAGGTTTGTAATAAATTCAAGTACAGTATTTCAAAAAGCAATCACTGGATTTTATGACAAATCATACACTATAACTCCCCACCACTTAAATTTATCTTACACTGATATTTAGCTGCCAAAGAATTTTCTTAAATATCTTTATAAGTCACAGCAACTAATCAGTATTCATTTTAAGTAAGCTCATTACAGTTTCCACACTTGAATAAACAAATGTAAGAAAGCTAAGTAAATTAATGAAATTAAAATAAAATGTATCATGCATGTTCTTCTAATATGTTTGCATATCTTCTTTATTGATACAAGAATAATATGGGAAAAGGTAATTTTAGATTTTAAACAAAAAGTACCTATGTATAAATATGACTAATAATATCTACAGTCTCAGAAATTTAAGAAGATAAGGAATGAGGCTCTTAAGCATGTTTTAGGAACATAAATGACCCTAGGGAGAGGCTTAAAGATCATGAGGAAAGAATATTGAATGGTGGTGATACTGAGCATCTATCTCCCTGTCCTTTGCAAACTCCTTACCTACATGGGAGTTGGCAGCTTGCTCTTTCTTTTTTTTTTTTTTTTTTTTTTCGAGACAGGGTTTTCCTGTGTAGCCTTGCCTGTTCTGGAATTCCTTTGTAGACCAGGCTGGCTTTAACTCAGAGATCTGCCTGCCTCTGTCCCCCCCGGGAGTGCTGGAATTACAGGAATACATCACTGTGCCTGGTTGCTCATCTCTTTCTGAAGTAGCTTATCCTCTTCCAGATACAAGACCAGTCCTCAAAAGTTCACATAATTGGGTATACTGAATCAAGCTTATCATTCCATCACTTTAATTATAGTTATCAAAAGAACAATAATATTAAGAATGTCTGTGGAGGGATCATCTCAGAAGAAATGCATAAAAGTTGTAGGAACCTGAAGTAAAGTTTGGTTACACAGACACAGTGTTTTCTAGACATGACAAGGTGATTGCATATGTTATCCTGGTGGCTGTAACTATATACACGAAATCTGTTCAAAATCAAGCCAGAGTCCTCGCATCAAAGGGGCAGGGGGTCACGAAGTTCCACCCCAAAGTGAGCTGCTGACAGGCTACTCACGCTCCAGAAGATGGTCCTGCATCATGTCATATTGGCATCACTAAATGGGCTCAGTAGGTTTTAAAAATAAGATATGAAGTTTGGAGGGAATAGTAGTAGGGAAGATAGGAGAGGAATTGGGAGGAAGGGAATGGGGGTGGCTATAACCAAAACATAGTACATGCATATATGAAATTATCAGAGAATACAAAAGTGTGAATAAATGATAGCTGAGAAGAAAAGACTGCTGTGGTGATTGGCTTCCCTTAGAAGCTGAGTACTTACAAACAGTTACTACAGCAGCTGTAGCATGGTGCTGAAACTATGTCCCTTTGTTTTCAAGTATGTTTCAGCCAAGTAGTAGATACTTAACTAAATCCCCCTTGTTTTTTCTTATTTTCTGTGTCTGTTTCTCTTCCTACCTTTTTTCCCCATGATACTATAAGGTGGTAATACATTTTTAATAATATTCTCAATTTATATATATTTAATTCAGCCTGTTTCCATTAATTATATTAATAATAATTAGTGAGGGGCAGGACTTCCGCTAGAGGCACTGCAACCCAGAGATTAAACCAGAAGAAATTGATATGGTGACCATTTCTGAGCCCAGCTATTCCAGCATACACTGGAATGCAGTGTATGCAGTGTCCCATGCCCTCCGTAAGACCCTGTTGAGCAAAATTGAAATGGGATCTAAAGAAGACAGAAACATGGACTGGCTTCTTCCATGCCAGAATGCATTGACCTACAATGATGTGCATGTGAAATTTATTCAAAAAGAATGGGCTTTGCTGGATCCTTCCCAGAGGAGTCTCTACAAAGATGTGATGCTGGAGACCTATAGGAACCTCACAGCTAAAGGCTACAGTTGGGAAGATCATAATATTGAAGAGCATTGTCAAAGTTCTAGAAGACATACAAGGTATGAAAACAGTCATACCAAAGAGAAACCCTCTGTAGATATTCAATATGATGATGGCTTTGCACATCACAGTAGTCCCCACACATATGAAAGAATACAAACTGTTACAGGAGATTGTTTAGAGGAAAATTCTAACAAGTGTCAACAGTGTATTCACCTTATGACATCCATCCTTATTTTGTTCCCAATTGAAAGTTCATATGACAAAAGGCCTATGAATTTAAACAGTAAGAGTCCACTTCCTTGGAATTCTGTTATATACTGAAGATCATCTGAGATATTCTACCTGCACTGAACAACTATTAGCTTCTTCAACTTTCCATTGGTAGTCAGCCATTGTTTGGACTAGTTGGACTACAGCCTTTGAGACATTCAAATGAATAAACTTTCTATATACATAAAAAAGAATAATACTTAGCATACGAATTACATCAGTAACAATTTTAAATGTAAGAATTCTAATTAGCATAGGAATTGGAATCAATAACAATTTCAGACATATATTCATAGAAATTCTGAGTGTATTAGGTTTCTGCAACACTGTTAAGAAATCAAAACAAATGTAGCAATTGGAGACACCAGTCTGTGGAGGTGGCTCAATGGTTAAGAGTTCTGGTTATTCTCCCACAAGAATATGGGTTCTGTTCTCAGCCCATACATGGTAAGCTCCCAACTTCCAGGCAAGCATGTGGTATACAAACATATATGCAGGCAAAACACCTGTACACATAAAATAAAAATTTAAGTTAAAGAAAAATCAGACACCACGCTACTCTCTTGCACAACTGTAAATCAGACGTTTTGGTACATTGAGGCTGAGCTAGGGCCTCTCTTAAGACTTCTGTAGTTTTGAAGTTGAAGTGTTGGCAAAGTCTAGGAAATAAACTACATAAATTTCTCCCTTTAACTGTTTGAAAATATATTTAAAGATTTAGAGATTTGGGTATCTTTTTAAACATTTATTTGGTGGTGTGGTGTGTGTGTGGTCATCCACGTGTCATGGCATACTTATAGAGGCCACCGGACAACTTGCTAAAGTTGGTTGGTACCACATGGGTCAGAGGGATTGTACTCTGGTTCCAGGACTGAGAGTTAGCATCTTTACCCACCTTTCAGATGAGATTTAAGACCAAGTGGGGCATTTCTTTTCCTCAACAAAATGAAATTTAAAGGTATGCCATCTAGTTCAGCCAGAGATGGAAAGAATAGATGTGTAAGGTCTCTAGAACTCCATGAATTTTGGTGCAAAGTCACATTGTCAGTCATGACCATCCTGAATGAAATGCTCCAAACTACAAGACAACAGTTTCACCTCCAGTTGTCGACCTAGACCAACTGATAATTTCTGGAAGGTGAGAAACAGTTTCTACTAAGAGTATAGCTCCTAATAAGTTGGCCCCTCTCCAGTGGAGAACTACATATTCATGACTATACTGACATCACAAATTGGACTTGAATGATTACAAGAAACAAAGCAAAACAAAAAAAATCAAACAGGACCAAAACCCACACACAAAACACAAAGTTGGGTGAGTAGAGAAAGGGAGTGAATAGGGAAAAGTTGGGCAAAGAAAGGTGATTTATTTAAAAAAAAAAAAGGAAGAGGGGTTAGCACTGGAGAAGGATCTCATCCTACACACACTGCCACAGAAACATGAGGAACTATGGTTGGATTCTTAGCACCAGCTCAAAGCTGATTACTCATGTGTCTCTAGCCCCAGCCTGGGGGTTTGCCATGGTTGTGGGGGACGTGAGGGGAGTAGGAAGACAGGCAGATCTTTGGATCTCAGGGACCAGGGCACTTAGCAGAGTCAGTATGTCACAGGCCAGTGAGAAAAAACTGTCTCAACAAATAAGGTGAAAAGAGACAGAGGGATGGAGGGAAGGAGGAAAAGAGAGAGAGGGAGAGAGGTTTGGGGATGCAGAAATGTATGCCTACTAGAAGCAACGATATAATAAATCAAGATCTCTGGCATTGTATTGTAGTGCTTAATAAAATATAACAGCCATAAGATTTTAATTGACTTTGGTTCAAGGTATAGATAAGGATTTAAATAATTACTATAACTGTGTTAAAATATTTTTAGACATTTTGAAAATGGAGAAATGACATACCTTAAACCGAATTCAACTTTTGATTGTTCAGTGATCTAGAAATAATGTTAATTTTGTTTGCAAACTCCTGGGGTTAATTACTTTAATTCATTGCACTAACCAATAAATATGAAGGCTTTGAAAATTACCATGGACATATATGTTTTAATTGCAAAGCTATTGGGAATTTGAGCACGTTGTTTTGCCCTCACTTCCATATATTCTTCCTTACCCTTAAACCTCCGGTGAAGGTGGTGCCACACGATACCAATCTCTGGGAATAAAACTATAATTTTCAATGCTGTTTAGTTTGTTTGATTGTTTGATTGGTTGTTTGTGTTGTTTTTTAATTTAAATTAATGTTACTAGTTCTAGGCATGGCAGCACAGGCCTATACTCTGAGCACTCAGAGAGGCAGAGGCAGGTGGATCTCTATGAGTTTGAGACCAGCTTGCTCTACAAAGTGACTCCAGGACAGCCAAAGCTACACATGGAAACCCTGTCTTAAAAGGCAAAACAAAAATACTAGAAACACAGTCCTACGTAGCTATGATGTATATGAACCACAACAATAGTCAGCAGGGCATTATAAGCATGCCATAGTGATACATATACCTTTGGCAGCAAACAACAATTTTCTTTTCTTTTTAACAACAATTTTCTAAATGCACTTAAGATCTTAGATCTTAAGTGAGGAACATGCTAACCAACTACCCAAAGCTAGTGAGTTCATGGTTCTTGGAGAAGAACCTGCAACCACCATTTTCTTGTCTCAGCATAACCCCTAACTACACTCTAAATAGTTATCACTATACACGGAAGTATAGAAAGCTAGTCTTCAGTATAACCCTCCTCAAGGACACTTCTCTTTGCAACAGAGACATTGCAGAAAACCACAACAGATCAAAATGTAAAGTTATATAGTCCAGTTCCAATACATAGGTCTAGAAAATAACTTTTTTATGTATCAAACATGTTTCGTTTTTTTTAATTAGTTACATTTTATTAACTCTGTATCCCAGCTGTATCCCGCTCCCTCATTCCCTCCCAAACCCTCCTTCCCTCCCTTATCTCCTCCCTGCCCCTTTCCAAGTCCACTGATAGGGGAGGACCTCCTCCCCTTTCATCTGACCCTCTTTTATCAGGTATCTTCAGGACTGGCTGCAAAGTTCTCCTCTGTGGCCTAGCAGGACTGCTCCTCCCTTGTGGGGTGGGAGGTTAAAGAACCTACCATTGAGTTCCTGTCAGAAATAGTCCTTGTTCCCCTTACTATGGGAAACCAATTGGTTACTGAGCTACCACGGGCTTCATCCGAGCAAAGGTTCTAGGTTATATCCATACATGGCCCTTGGTGGAGTGTCAGTCTCAGAAAAGACCCCTGTGCCCAGATATATTTGGTCCTTGTGGAGCTCCTATCCTTTCCACGTCATACTAACTCCCTGCACTCTGCCGAAGGTTTGGTTTTGAGTCTTAGTATCTGCTTTGATACACTACTAGGTAAAGTCTTTCAGGGGCCCTCTGCGGTAGGCTCCTGTCCTATTACTGGTTTTCTCCTACTCCAATGCACCTACCATTTGTCTTTCTAAGTGAGGATTGATCATCTTACCCTGGGTCCTATTTCTTGAAGTTTCAGAGAACACTGCAGAATGGGGAGGGAGTGGAGGAGCAGAAAGGTTTTAAGAGCTATAAGATCAAGGAGTTTGATGGGAGATTGTATCTCTTAGGAATATCGGATACCACACCCATAAAGTCTCACCAACAAGACTACCAACATCAGCTGAACAAGGATGTCTCAACCCTGCACAAACAACCTCAGGCAACAAAGAAATGCTGAGAGTGGGAGAAATATTCTTCCTCAGAACAAAGCACACCAACGGATTATTCAATAACAGATGGTCATCCATAAAAACATATGAAGAAATAACAATATACAGACAGAGCAGGTTACTTTTAGAAACAGATATGTAGATACATATATGCCTGTAACAATAATTAATGAAAAAATCCTTGAATTTGAAGGAGAGAAAGGAGGGGTATATGAGAGGGTTTGAAGGAAGAATTAATGAAAATTTGTCAATCTCAAAAATAAATGTTACTAGTTATTCTTGATCCTTCAAATGTATTAAATAATAAATACATAAATAACACATACAAGTTCAATGTTAATCTCTTAAAAGACCCAATATTGTTTTCATATGACTTTTTTTTCTATTTCATTTTATAAAATCAAGAATTTCTGATCAAAACATATAGACATTTGAGCTGGGGTTTTAGGTCTGCTCCATGCATTGTCCTTAGTTGGGGTGTCATTCTCAGCAGGGCCTCCAGGGCTCAATTTTTTTTGTTTGTTTGTTTTGGCTTTGTTGGTCTTGTTTTGGAGGTCCTGTCCCCTTCAGGTCTTTCTATCTCCCTCTTCTTTCATAAGATTACTTGTACTCTGCCCAAAGTTTGGCTATGAAACTCAGCATATGTTTTGATACCCTGCTGGGTGGAGTCTTCCACAGAAGAAGACAAAGAAACCAATCCTGATTAGACCTGATAGTGGGGTCCCTAGTAAAGGGAACATAGACTGTCTGTGACATGAACTCAGTGGCTGGCTATTTGACCACCTCCCCATGACAGGGAAGCAGCCTTACCAGGCCACAGAGAAAGACAATGCAGCCAGTCCTGATGAAACCTGACAGGCTAGGGTCAGATGGAAGGGGAGGGGGACCTCCCTTATCAATGGATTTGGGGAGGGGCATAGGAGGAAATAAGGGAGGGGGTGGGATTGGGATGAGACAAGAGAGAAGGCTACAGTTGGGATACAAAGTGAATAAACTGTAATTAATGAAACAATAAATAAAATATGAAAAATAAAAACAGTCCTACAATGCATTAAAAAAATAGAAAAGAAAAGAAAAAAATGCCACAGGAACATCTATGGCTACCGTTGGGTTAGAGAATGACATAATTTGTAAAAAGAAAAAGAATAAAAAGAAAAAATGGCAAGATGGGCTCCCTTAATGTTTAAAACTGTCCTATCTCATATGTTGGAAAAACAAAAGTTAATTTACACAGTGAAGAAATTTTTCAATGATACACCCAGTAAACCACTCTATCCAAAATGCATAAAAAGCAGTTAAAATATGAGGCAAATGCCAACCAGTTTAAAAAGAGGGCCACAGGCCTTGATTGACTTCTAATCATGAAAGTTATAAAGATGGAAAATAGGCTTTAGAAAGTTCCCAATTCATATATATATATATATATATATATATATATATATATACACGTACCTATGTGTGTGTATGTATATATGTATGAATTGGAGCCGTGGTGGGCCAGGACTACAGAATAGTTAAATAGTTACAATCTAACACGTTGAAAATGCCAAACTCTGACAACTGGACTCTTTGTGTAACCCAACACAAATGCAAACCTACAAAGTGTGGAGGGATGTTTTAATGAATGTATTCATAATTACCAAAATTCAGAATCATCCAACATCTTAGACATCAGACAAACGTCATAGTGCATACAGACAATATGGTATTTAGCAGTTAGTAGAAATGAGTTATCAAATCATAAAATGATAGGAAGGAGACTTGAAAAATATTACCAAGTGAAACAAGTTTATATGTAGAGGGTAAATAATGTAAGAGTCCATATAAATTACATCTTGAAAAATACAAATCTATCAAATGCAAACATTAGGATTTACAGAACAGTGCAATCATTCTATGTGTACTGTAAAGTTGGGCTTAAGTTATACACTTATAACCCAAAGAATATTCAACAGCAAGAGTAAACTCATGTAAGAGATAGGCTATAGGTGACAACATTTACCTGTTTAGTGTTTTCTGTAACAAAATGCCCCAGTCTGGGGTTTATGTAGATATTAAAGAATGTAGAAGGTATTGGTGCATGTGAGGACTCTCATATCTTCTGTATAATTTAGATTGAAGCCCACTGTTTTACACTTTAACTGAATAGAGCAGATTTTTTTTTAAACTTCTGATGTATGGAGGATCAAGCAAAAATTCCTTAGCTGAGGATATCTAAAGACTTTTCAGTGCCAGTACATAATTCTGTTGCTAACACAGAAGAGGAAAGTTTGACTTCTGGTTACATTGCCAAGCTTTTTTATTTTTATTTCTCTTATTTTTTATTCTCCTCTTGGAAATGTATATTTGACTCCAGATACTTATAAATATATAAAATATGAAAAATATAAAATGTATATTTTATTTCAGATACTTTAATCAAGTATAATTAAATAAAGATATCACCAGATTTGTGTAATGGAAGCAGAGCCACAGAGAGCATTTATCAGTGCTCTGTATGATCCAATACTACATCCACAAACCCATGGTTCTTAAAGGCATGGCTCATTTTGAAAAATTGAAAAAGCAAAGCTGACTGAAAAATATTCAGAGCCATTAAAGTCACACCCTCCCTTTTCAATCTTCTTATTCAGATCATATACATTCATGGTTTCTCCTCTATTTCTTTCACTGGCAGAATAAAATAAAAAAAATAGAGACTCAATTATTTCAATTCCATTTGGTTGTCCTCCATGTTTAGATTAATTGTTCAAATTTTTCTGAGTCTTGGCTTTCTGGCTTGAAAATATACACCACAAAAATCACCTGAACAGTTGGAAGATATGATTGTTAGTATTATTACCAGCTTTACAGAATTTATATGAGCTGAGAGACAAGTCTCTGGGAATGACTATGAGGTATTATTGTGTTATTCAAGGTCAGAAGATTCTCCTGTGGTTGGGATCATGAATTATAAAGGCAAAGAAAGGGAGCTAAGCAGAGTGCACTTTCATTATATTCTTCTTTTTCATTATAGATGTGTTGTGATCGATTACTTCAAGCTCCTGCCTCCTAGACTTCCCCAGCATGATGGACTGTACTCCTGAACTGTAAGCCAGAATAAACATTTCCTCTCTTGGGTTGCTTTTCTCAGAATATTTTATCAAGGCAATAGGAAAAAAAAACTAAAAAGACTTCAAAATGATAAATTAAAACATTATTGGGTACTATGGATAAAAAGTGTATTTTTAAAATAGTTCTTTTAAATTTTTTAATTTCGTTCCCATCGGATTGAGGAAAATAATATTTAGTCACAAAGACAATAGTACAGCAATCTTCTTCAGGCTTCTCCAAAGTCTCAGCTCTCAGTGTGTTTTCCATTTGCATCATTAGTGTGCTTTGCCAGTCTCTGACATACCACGATCTTAATTATCTCAGTTCTGGAGTTTTCCTCTGTGCTGACTCATTCTGTCTTTCTTGCTGTGCCAGTCCTTTTACTGTGCACCTGGATTCTCCTTCTTCTGTAAATGCTCGATGTGCATGATGGTAGACCCAGAATACAGATCTTTTGACCTCTGCAGAATGATATGTGCATTTGCTTCTAAGCACAATTTCATCAGTGCAAGGTGATCAGACATTGATCAATGGAATCCTTCCTCCTCTTCATCTTTTTGTTTTCCTTCTTCTTTTCTTCTTCTTCTTCTAGTTTAAAGTCTTCTCAACTGTGTTATTCAACCACCTGGAATGGAGTTTATGAACTGAGCAATGAAGAGATAGGAAACACAAGTAAAAAAAAATTGTAAACACAAAAAAGAAAATAGACTAGTTACTTCATGGTACTTACATCAGAGTTGAGGATATTGGAAATACAGAAGTTTTCATAAAGATAAGAAAATATTTTAAACATGAAAACACAATCATTAGTGTACTTTATCTGATTTCTTACCTGAATGTGTGAATTAAAAAAAAATGTTAAGGGTTGAGCTGGAGAGGTGGCTGAATGGTTTAGAGGACTTGCTGCTCTTCCAGAGGACCAGGGTTCAATTCCCACCACCTAGATGGAAACACATGACTGTCTACAACTCCAGTTTTAGGGGAGCCAACATCCTCACACAGACATATATGCAGGCAAAACACCAACACACATAAAATTAAGTAAGTTTTACATAAAAAGACCTTAAAAATGTTAAGGATCGTGTCCAACAGAGAATTAGTCTGTCCAGGTTGGCTAGAGGACACTCTGAGTGATGAAACAGACAGAAATATAATTTTCTCTTAAGTAGAATGGGAGACATGTTTATCAGGATGTGTGTGTTTGTGAAGGAGTGGAAATATTGCATTAAAAGGACTACCTGCACATGCCAGTCCAACTTTTCACTAGTTTTTCAATGAAGCATAAGTAGTAACATTATTTGATTCTAATAAGAAAATCCCATTTCTAATGAATTCAACCCCCAAACAAGCTCCATTCTTCCATCTCCAAATATTCATTCTTATTGTGCATATCCTCAATTTGTATTTAAAATGTAACTTGCTTTGTCATACCCAAGCTTTAGGGGATCATATTTAAGCATTTGAGGGTGATATTATTACTTAAAGTAGTAAAATTCGATTTAATAAAACATGATTAACAGGATACTTCTATATCATTTAGTGCCTGATAAAGAGCTTGGTGGTACAGAAGGCTGATGCTATTTTCAGTTTAGTGGATGAGTAAACATTATATTCTAACCATAATTATGTTAGCAGGTGTGCAAAGAGCTAATCAGCTTGACTGAATATCCATCTGGGGCTGTGAGAAGCATAAGGGAAGGAATGAAGGAAAAGATCAGCAGCCTCTGTTGTCATTGAAGGAACACCATGGAGAAGGATGGTCAATTAGAGGATCTGGTGGTAAGGAGGAGCTGAGGATTCTTCACATTAGTTTAACTTCCAGAAGATGCTTCATGGGCAGAGAGAAGAGCCTGTGTTCAGATGTAGTTACATCACCATAGTGTAAAGATTCTGATCTCCACTGAAACATGGAACATTATGTGACACTGAGTATGAAAGAAATATGGAATGCCCTAGACTGAATATTTAACTTTATAATCCTGCCCACTGGGCCAATGGGAAGAAGCATTTTGAAGTATTTAAAGACAGAAAATTCTCTATCTTGTTTTCATCTCCAAGTGAGATGAAGTATGACAAGCTTTCTTTATGCTATGGCTTTCAGTTGCTCAAAGGTACTGAGAACCTTTACTGTAAACCCCATGAAATGGTGATGAGGGGAGAGAAAAACATCACAGATAGAGTAGAGCTCATTAGGGCTCATATTTAGTCCAAGCTCTTCTACATATGATTGTTCTGTCCTAGTATTCTGACCAAAAACCAACAAACAAATGTTAATATATAAACTCCTAGTGATTTTTAGATTATTAGACTAGTTGGTAACCATGAAAATTTTCTGATCAATTCTATAGTCAAATGAAATTTCTGGGGAGTCAAATTTTAAAAATTCAGTGGATCACTGATGGTCATCTACACAAGAACAGAGCAAGGTAACATAGCCTAGAAGTAAAACTAGCCAAATAATGGGAATAGAAACCCAAAGGAAACTGACTGTATAACACAAGAGAAAAGGCATAGCAATATACTGAAATGACAAGTTTCCAAATGGTCTTCATCACAGATCATTTGATTTCAAGTAACAGAACCACAAAATGCATCTCAGGAAATTAACGGCAAACTCCTTAGGAGTATGAAGTTATTTTTTACATATCCAAAAGACAATGATAAATATTTCATAAAACTAAATTTTGGTTCTGGAGAGTCAGGGAAAGGCAACATAGTCAACTGTTGTATGTACAATTGCCTGTGTTCTTCCTGATCATTCACATTCTTGCTTTATCGATAAATTATTGATTTAACTCCAGATTTTTCTTTGTTTTTCTGTTCATATACCAACAGAAATTACAATTTCTTTATTATAGGAGAGCAAGCAATTCTTATCCTTGGGTGTTTGGCATAAATTGTGTAAGAAAACAGGCTGAGCAAACCAAGAGGCACAAGCCAGTAAGCAGTGTTCCTCCCTGGCTTTGTCAGTTCCTCCTCAAGTTCCTGCCCGGAGTCTCTGCTCACAGTTTCCTCCGTGATGGAGTGTGACCTGGGCGTTTTAAAACAAAATAAATTCCTTCTTCCCCAAGTTGTTTTTGGATCATGGTGTTTTATCATGACAATAGAAAATCAAACTAAGAAAATACAAATTTAAGCAAGGCAAGGTGGCATACGACTTTCATCCAGGCAATCAGAGAGGCAGAGACAGTTGGATCTCTGTGAGTTCAAGGCCAGCCTGGTCTACAAAGCAAGTCCAGGACAGCCAAGGGTACACAGAGAAGCTATGTCCCAAAAAACAAAAAACAAAATAAAAAAAGAAAAACTTTAAAACTGAAGCTAAACAAAAAATTTCAATGACTCAGAGATTTTTAACAATCATCATAAAGAGAAGTTTAACAATTCATTTTAACGTTATTAATCTTTGGAATAAAGTTAAAGGAAACTATGTTAAGAGCCTTTAAAGTTGATCTTAGACACAGAACGAGTGCTCTTATTGAAGCCTTGAGTCAGTAACTCCTGTATCTGTAGCATTAAGACAAACTTTAAAATCAGCCAATCTTGGTAATTAAATTGATGTTAAACTTTATTTTTTCCTAAACATATACGTTCCTAAATATACATGTAATCTCCCAAAGAGGAAAAATTTAAACTTAATGAAGTTACTGTTTTGGAGCAAAGTTTGCAAAATGACATAATAACATGAAATAAGACATTACCGGTTTTATAGGATTACTATGGATTACAAGAAATACACATCCTTCTTGTGTATTCTATTCACACAATATAAACACATACTTAGAAATATAGAAAACATATTTCTGAAACAGGATCTAAAAAATTTACCCTCCATTCTTGTCATAACTGGTTTATGGTTAAAAACAACATTAAGAAGCCAGTGAAGGACACATTTTGATAAACAACAGGCTATGCTCATAATGTCTTAAAGAATGCAGTCTTTCATATAACATAGGATGAACCTATGAAAATCTGTACACCTAAAGAAACTAATCAAGAGGGAGGACTCTTGCTAACATGCTCAATCTCTATCCAAAAAATGCAAAGAGGATGGACATCAGAAGAAGGAGAAAACAAGAAACAAGTTAGGAACTTGCCACAGAGAGCCTCTGAAAGGCTCTGCCCTGTAGACCATCAAAGCAGATGCTGAGACCCATAGCCAAACTTTGGGCAGAATGCAGGGAATCTTATGAAAGAAATGGGAAATAGTAAGATCTGGAGAGG
This sequence comes from Meriones unguiculatus, assembly GCF_030254825.1. Classification (NCBI taxonomy): domain Eukaryota; kingdom Metazoa; phylum Chordata; class Mammalia; order Rodentia; family Muridae; genus Meriones; species Meriones unguiculatus. Next base: position 92,386,397 of record NC_083354.1, on the reverse strand, counting down.
ACAGGAACTCCACAAGGAGAGCAACAGAACCAGAAAATTTGAACACAGGGGTCTTTTCAGAGACTCATACTCCAACCAAGTACCATGCGTGGAGATAACCTAGAACCCTTGCACAGATGTAGCCCGTGGCAGTTCAGTGTCCAAGTGGGTTCCATAATAATGGGAACAGTGACTGCCTCTGACATGAACTGATTCGCCTGCTCTTTGATCACGTCTCCCTGAGGGGGAAGCAGCCTTACCAGGCCACAGAAGATGACAATGAAGCCACTCCTGATGAGATCTGATAGACTAGTATCAGAAGGAAGGAGAGGAAGACTTCCCCTATCAGTGGACTTGGGGAGGGGTATGCATGAAGAAAGGTGAGGGAAGGTGGGATTAGGAGGGGAGGAGGGAGGAGTTTTGGGGGGATACAAAGTGAATAAAGTGTAATTAATAAAAATTAAAACAAAAAAGTAAAAAAAGAATGCAGTCTTTGACCTTTGTGTTTGGGCTCAGCCCTGCTTTCTCCTTGATTCCAATGTGAAAATTTGTTGTGTTCAGGCCAAGTTAGGGGCTGTTCTTAAAGTTTTATTCTCTAATTGCGAGTTAATTATGAGTGCACCTCTGTTCTATGTACTCAGATATTAATCCCCAGGACAGGTCTGTTTCTACTTTCTCTTCTTGTTGATCCTAAATTAATGCTGACTGATCCCATGTTGTATTATTTTATGTACAAAATATTAAGTTATTGGATAGCTCAGTCAGTCTTAACTTGGTTCCTTTAGGATTCACTAAGTGTTCTTTCAGACAGAGCTATTTTAAAACAAAGAGATTTTTTTTTTAAATTTTATTTTGACCCAGCTTCAGTAAAGATCTAATGTAAAGCTGGGAATGTGGAATCAGCTATCATTGGAATGTCAAGAAAGACCTTTTCACTCTTCTTTGCTCATGTTATTATTTCCTTGTATTTATGTGTCCTTTCTCTTAGGGCTAGAGGTAGCATTATCATATAGTTTAGAAACCCAAGGTAAAATGTATAACAGGTTCTGTCTGAGGAAGGACTTGTGTTCACCTGATTTGGTGTACCGATTTTATCACTTGTTGAAAAGTTGTGTTTAGGAAACACCCAGAAGTCAGTCTGTTGGGTTGAACAGAATTTACTTAAACGGCTTTTTTTTTTTTTTTTTTTTTTTTTGACTTAGTAATTTCGGTTTGGTGAGCAGTGAGTCTTCTACTTTGGGCTGTACTTAGTTTATGTTGGCTATCACCTGTTCAACCATTTGGAAACTGACCGGGCTAAGATGTCCTGCTTTGTTAATGTGCTTTCTTGTTTTCCTTCAGGCTGTTTTCTGCTTCATTTGTTGCAGTTACTGAGCCTCCAAGAGAGGAACAGAGTGAAAGATTTAACGATTTTGAAGGTCAAAGGTAGGACAGGACATATCCTGACTTCTGAATTTTATTAGCCATTGAAATTCACAAGCCCAATTTAAATTGAAGAAGAGCAAACTATTTCCAGCATTTTTTAGTTCTAAACCTGGGCAAATAAAAAGAGTACAGGCAAAAGATGTGTGAAGGCAGCTGTCTATGCATCTCCTACACCAATACTATACTCTGTATTGGGTTTTCTATCACTCCCATTCACAGGAGTAATGTCACAGCTAGTCACATACATTCATAGACAGGAAATAACTCCCAGCTTCTCACACACTGTCATTTCTGCTATCTATTCTGTTCTATGTGCAAAATATATATAACAATATAACATGCACTTACTAATTAAATATTGTTCTTTTCCTAAATGCCCAAGTCTCTTCTGTCAAAACCAGTGATGGTTCCTTCTAAGTCTGAAACCAATGTAGCCTAGGAGCCAGGTTTGATGGCTTATCCCAGGAAACCACACAGATTCCAAAAAAAAAGCTTTGCATGATTATATGTGAAGATTAGTTTTCTTTTTAGGACTTATAGCAGTGGTTGCTAATATTGGCCACATGTTGGCATCCTGTGGGAAAATTTAAAGCCTCATTGCTGAGGTCACATCAAAGAAGAACAAGCCCAGGGTCCCTTGAATGGGTGTCACGTTAATATCTTGCCTACAGCAAAGGCTGAGAATCATTGTTCTACCATAAATGTAGCAAAGTTTGTCATTCGTTTATGACTACATTAGAGTTGCAGTGGGTTGGTTCCTTTGCATTATGACCTCCTTGAGATCATAGTTTGGTCCTTTCTGCCTAACTGTAGCTCTCCATTTAGTTTTTGAGACAGTGTTATGAACTAAGTGCTTGTGTCACTCCAAATGTTGTATGGTAAAGTTCTACTCAAAGTGATAAGATTGGTAGTTGTAGAATTTGGGAATAAAGGCCTAAGTAAAATCAAGAGGAAGGTGCCATCCATCCGGTGTCATTGTGCATAGTCCTAAGACCTTGCCTCTTTTATGGTATCTCATGAGGACACACTAGGAAGTTACCAGTCTTCAAATAGCATGATCGTCTCACTAGACCTAGAACATACTGACTGCTTCTGGATTACCTATAACAAGTATATATATATTTATATATTGACAATCTATTGTTTATAAATATTCCAGTCTAGGTGATAATTTGTTACAACTTGAAATCCATTTTATAATGACATTCAAATATCCACATCTCTTTAAAATGAATACACTTAAAAAATTATTGTTTGATTAGGGAAAGCTTGGGGAATCTTGTAGAAGGGGTGGGGGATTGAAGGAGCCAAAGAGGTCAAGGACACCACAAGCATCAACTAACCTTGGTCATGGGTGCTCAGAGAGACTGAACCACCAGCCAAAGAGCATGTATGGGATGGACCTAGGCCCCTTACACATATGTAGCAGATGAGCAGCTTGGTCTTCATATGGGTATCTTAACAACAGGAGCTGTCTCTCTCTGGCTCTGTTGCCTGCCTTTGGCTCCCTTTCCCTTAGCTGAGCTACTGTCTAGCCTCAATAGGAAAAGATATACTAGTCCTACTGCATTTTGATATGCCAAAGCAGGTTGATATACATTTGAGGCCTTCCCTTTTCTGAGGAGAAAGGAAAGAGGGTGGGGGGAGGGAAGAGGAAAGGACATAGAGAAGAGGGAGGAGAAGCTGTGATCAGGATGTAAAGTAAATAAATAAATGAATAAAAAAACCCACTTTAAAAAATATATGTCATCTTGGTAATAATAAAGACTACTAATGAAAAACAAGAAAAAACAAAACAAATTGTTTGTTGCACATAATTTTAAATAGCTAGTTATTTATAAAATACAAATATTAACCTTAAACTGTTTTGTATTTTTGATGATTGATTTTGCTATTCTTTGTCCACAATTTATCTTTCCATTTGTCCATACTTATCTTTCCATTAACTTCATAAGAAATACTTTATTTACTTTACATTCTTCTGTAAGTAACTCATCCAAATAGCCTAGTGTTAGGTTCAATTGATGCATTTATCTGCAATCCTAATGATTTTTAACAGTAATTTTTAGGCCAGAATTAAAATAATTTCAATATGCACACATGTTGTTTGGTCTATTCACACATGTGTATGCAAATCCCTTGTGTTAAAATCCAACGGTTTCAATAGCAATGTGGGAAGCTTATCGAAAAATGTGTTTCTTTTGCTTCTGACGCTGAAAAAAGCCAATATCAAAATACCACTTAACCTGAAATAAACTCTAACATGCAAATATATTTTAATCATAGCTGTAGATGAAAAAATAATTTAGTTGAATTGTTAAGCTACTTCACATATTCATACTGGGGTAAGATATTTCAAAATTATTCTCACTGATCATTCTTATAGTCCTCCTACATATACAGGAGATAAATGGGAATCATTACTCAGTCAAAGAAAATTTCCATACTTATATATAATATGAATTCTTTCAGAGAAATATGAACAAAAATTTTATTTTTCTAAAACATCTTTTTCTCTCTTTCTTTCTTTCTCTTCCTCCCTCTTTCCCTCACTTCCTTCTTTTCTTCCATCCTTCTTTCCCTCTCTATATTTCTTTCTTTAATCATCTTGCCTCAGATAGTCATTTCCTCTGGAGCAAAAGTGGACGGAAAGCATAAAGAGAGAAACTGCATAGTTATATGAAAGTGTCTGTAGATGGTGTGTGTTTATGCCTGTCTGACCTGCCCAGTAACAAGATGTTAATTCATTACTCAGAAAGCTTTCAGAGTTCTGGTCTCTCTGATGTGAAAATGAAAACAAAACAATGTTGAGTATGTATACCACAATGTAAACAGAACTGGTGTGTCAAAAAGAAAAACCAAACTAATCTTCACTTATTCAGTCTGAACTCAAGAGTTTAATCAGTTGATTTAAAAATATGTCAAAAAGCTGGTTCGAGTCCTTCAACATTGAGAACTGAGAGCTGTGGAAATATTCTCATGCCAGAACTTAACCACAGATATTTATAAAGAGATGAGTGAAATACATGCTGAAAATACTGTTTTCCCATCTCCAACTTTCCTGTTACTTTTGTTAATGAGTGAGAACTTTTAATGGAAATTGGGATGTCTGCTATTGAGCAGATGCTCACGCAGCAAAGCCAAGGCTTTTACAAGTTCTGTTCTTTTTACTATGAGAAAGAGAGAGATGAAGATGCACATTTTGAGTTCTTCCTCCAGCTTTTTTATTTCTTTACCTCTCTGGGAGAATTTCTACTATTTCTTGATCACCCAGGTGTTTGCAAAGTATAGGAAAATTAATGTATGAAAATAAGAAGAAAACAAAAACCTGGCAACACAGGTTCAACCTTGAAAGGAAGTCAGACTCACAGGATTCCTAAATGAAAGAGTATCTAAAAGTAAACCATGCAGAACTTGCCAAGAGAGTTCAAATTTTGTACTTATTGTGCCTGCAGAAAGAAAATATTTGCATGATGTTCAGATTCATGGTTTCAGTGCTGCCATGGTCTAGATATATTGGTTTTCCCAAATTCATGCTGAAGGCTTATTCATAAAGTAATGACATCAATAAATAGGCATTTGTGAATTAGTAAGTCACAAGACACTTCAAAAATTCAGTTGATGAGAATTTTTTGAAGTGGTAGGTGATGAAGGCAGAGAACTCATCAATGGAATTAACGTCCTATCCCAGAGATGCGATGGAAGCCCTGCACCCCTTTATCACATGAGAATAAAACTAGATGACCCTATCTGTGAAGAGCAGGGTCAGGCCTATCCCTAGCCTACCAGCTTCCTGATGGAGGACTTCCCATTCTCCCACCTCATCAAACAAACTTTCCATTTACAAATTATCCTGTCCAGGACATTTGTTATCACAGACAAAGATGAAAGAAGTGAGATGTGCAATCCGTGTTTTCACTATTTTATTAAAATGTAAAACACACCTGGAACAGTGGTTTATGCCTGGACTGTCAGGGTACAGGAGGTAAGGAAAGGAGGACGTGGAATGCAAGGGCGCCCTCAGCTACATACTGAGCCCAAGAACATTCTGGGATATATACAACCCTGTCTTTACAAACCACACACACACACACACACACACACACACACACAGCCCTCCCTTATAGAATGAAAGATAGATGTAGTGGTATATGCCTGTAATTTCAGCATTCAGAGGCCGAGAAAGCAGAACCACAAATTTAAGGCTATGTAGGGCTGTAAGAGAGGGTCTGCCTTAGAAGACAAATGGGTTTGGTGGTAAAATATTGTTGCACAGCAGTTTCCTTAGATGTTAAAACCTTCAATATTATAGAGAAGCTTTAAAAATTTTTTTCCAAGATAATATTTTTGAGAATTTTACACCATGAACCCTATCAGACTCACTTCCAAGTTCTCCCAGTCTCCTTCAGCTCTTGTGACTTGCCCTCTCATAAATAAATAAATAAATAAATAAATAAATAAATAAATGTCCTATTTGTGTTTCCCATATATTCATTGGAGTATGATCAACTTCCTAGTGACCAACTACTTAAAGAAAACTGAGTCCTAGAGGAAAACTTTTTAAGGACAGATACTTATAGTATGCATGCATGTGCATATGTGCAGAGAGAGAGGAAGAGTGTGTTGAGAGAGAGAGAGATACAATAAGATGTTCTTTGGTAGCAGTTCTCAACCTGTGCAACCTTACAGTTAAGAAGTTGCAACAAAATAATTTTATGCTTGTAAGTTACCACACATGAGGAACTATATTACATCCATGAAGCAATAGAAAAATTGAGAACCACTGTTTTAAGAGAAGATGCTAAATTGCAGGGAAGGTTGTTAGGACACAAAGTAAGGAACTCAAAATGACTTCAGGAAAATCCTGAAACTGACAAGATTTATTAGGTCCCTCCTTCCCAAGAGTATATCATCAATAAAGTTTCTTCATAGTAACTTAAACATCCATGCTGCCTGAAGGCTCTCAGATAAGTCTAGCCACCTGGGAGAAGCAGAGACCAGATAAACTGTATGTAAGGAAATGACTAGCTGAGCATCCTGGAACAAGCTTAGCTCAACTGAGATATCAGCAAAAGACAGTCTGTGCGGTGTTCTATTTGTCTCCAGCTTTTGTGAACTGTCTCTTACCCATGTTGGGGTACACTTTGGCGATGATGCTGTCTTTGAGTCACTTTTGTTCTTCTAAGTAAATCTGTTGTATAAAAGAATGAAAATCCCAAATCATTTGATGTCACCAACAAAGACTCAGGAGTCAGATGCTGTGGTGAGAACTTGCTAACTCACAGAGGCAGAGAAATCACCCAGATGACCATCTTCCCACTCACCTCACATCCTGAAGGAAAAAGCAAAAAGCCAAAAGCCAAAGAGCTAAAAACCAAAAGCTTGCTAGTTCACCCAACAGCCCAGGAGGAGACAGCTGGATACAAAGTGAATAAATTGTAATAAACAAATAAACAAAAAAGAAACAATTACTTAATAAATAAACTATAAAAAAAATAAATTCCAAGACCTGAAAGCCAAAAAGTTCCTTCTACTTCTTCACATCATCTTAAATACTCTTCTCTCAAAGTCCCTCCATTCTATCTAATCCCAGTCAGCTAGTTCCTTGCTCTTCCTCTTGACCTAGGGTTAAATTTATTAAATCCTGTGTACAGAGAGCTTTAGGATTAACAGTGCCTGCTGAGGTTGAACCACACCATAATCACCTGCTTACGATAAACAGAAAGTTCTTAGATTAAAAGTGTGTGTTCTGATTGGCCTGCTCTTTGATCACCTCCCCCTGAGTGGGGAGCAGCCTTACCAGGCCACAGAAGACGTCAATGCAGCCACTCCTGATGAGATCTGACAGACTAAGATGAGAAGGAAGAAGAGGGAGACCTCCCCTATCAGTGGACTTGGGGAGGGGCATGCGTGAAGAAGGGGGAGGGAAGGTGGGATTAGGAGGGGAAGAGGGAGGGGTTTATGGGGGGATACAAAGTGAATAAAGTGTAACTAATAAAAGTTAAAAAAAAAAGTATGTGTTAGGGCTGAACCACACTAAACAACAAACAAGTTTTTGGCAGTTCACAATCTCGGGGTTCGCAATGGGATCAAATAACCAGCAACATTATCCCTCACTTTTAGTCCTCTAAATAATCCCAGTAAAATTTAAGATGTGGTGGAGCCGTACTTTGGTGAGTCATCAGTTTTATATCTAGGATAAGCATATTTTTGTTTGTCTTTATCTAGGAATAGTCCTTGCACAGTAGATAGAGAATTCAGTTTGAATGTATTTAGGTATCTGTGGAATGTCTACAAGGCTGAAAAGGTGGATGGACAGATCTGAAATTAAAAGAAAAAGAGAAGACAATATGAGCTTGGAAATTTCAGCAAACTACCAGCTGGCACTTAAACAGTGTGTATTGTGTGTTGCAAACCCTTTTAAACATTCAAATTCAGAACCCGCTTCATTTAAAGCCGCGAGTTATAACATTACTATCAGCATCTGCCTTTTATAAAGGAAGATCATTAAGTTTGCCAAGTTACCTGTTAATAATTACACATGTATAGAATGCTAGAGCTTTTATAATGAATATATTCCAGAATCAAAGTCTCTTCTCTATCCACCTCTTTACTCTGTTGCACATAAAATGAGTAGTCAGATATTTTTAGATTCCTGAAGACCAAGAAAGGGAACATTTTTAAAGGAGCATGAAGATACCAGAACTATCAAAGTAAATTTGTTTTATGACTGCCTCTTTAACCAATCTCTTGGAATCTTATTAGTTACTGTGCCCAACACTGAAATATGACTTAATAGTATTAAGACTTTGTAACTTAGGTTGGGCTGGGAGACATTTACCATCTTACTTATGTATACACAGTAGATAGCACAGACCCTAAATTCTATAAACGATAAGGACTAGAAACATTAGATAGAGTTATTGAAGATATTTAAGATAATAGCATTTTTCAAATATCTGTAGAAATTATCTATAATTGTAATCTGAGATTTTGAAGAATATTGAAATAAAGAAAGACTTGTGCAGTGAAGAAAGCACATCTGGTTGGCTCTGTGGGGATTATAAAAATTATAATCAATGAACCTGCATGAAGGAAATTATATAGGAGGGGTGGAGGGGGTGGCACATTCTAGTAGGTAGGTTTAGATGAATCTAAATAGCAAAAATTAAAAAATATATAATGCTTTCCCATGGGAATATCTCAAAACTTAAAAGAATATCCTCAACTGTTTCAAGAAGCTGAAAGAAAGAAAACAAAAGTTAAAAACTAGGAAATATTAGAGAACTTGAATTCAAAATTAAATGTTGATTAAATTTGCATTTATTTTTTCAGGCGAAGTCTCATTGTACATATCCCTGGCTGGCCTGGAACTTACAGAGCTGTACTTGCTTCTGTCTCTCAAGTGCTTGGATTAAAGGCATGTACCACTATTTTTAGCTGCAAATCTTGGGTCAATCACTTTTCTGGTTATAACAGGAAACAATTAAATGGTTTACCCAGACAGCCCATACAACAAGGTTTAGAACAGGAAATAATTTTCTTTCAAATGCTAACAAAATAGAGAAATAACAACTGTAAATAGCAACTTACTTTGGACATTGGGTAGCAAATTGAATTTGAACTGAATAAGATGCTAAAAATACTGCTGAAAAAAATCAATTCTTATCAAATTTATACATGACTTTTCTTTATTTATTAATTTACTCTTCTCTCATATATTAGACCTTGGGCTGCAGATTCCCTTCCCTCTTCCCCTCCTAGACCCCACGACGGCCATCCACTCCTTCTCCTTTTCTTTCAGAAAAGAGGAGGCCTCCCAGGGATGTAAACCAAACAGGGCATAGTCAGTTGCATTAAGACTAGGCACATTCATTCATATTAAGGCTGGACAAGGCAACCCAGTAGGAGAAAAAGGTTCCCATAAGCAGGTAAAATAGTCAGAAACATAGGAATCCTACAAGAAGACAAGCTGCACTCCAGTAAGCATATAAGCAGAGGGCCTGGGGAGTGGCCTACAGGCACCCTGGTTGGTGGTTCAGTCTCTGTGAGCTACGATGGGCCCAGGTAAGTTGATTTTGTGAGTTTTCTTGTGGTGCCCTTGATCTCTCTGGCTGCCTCCTCCCCATCTTCATCAGAATTCTCTGAGCTCCACCTAGCCTAATGTTTGGCTATGGTTCTCTGTGTGTATTTCCATCAGTTGCTGCATGATGCCTCTCTGATGCTGTTTATGCTAGGCTCCTGTCTACAAATATTATGGAATATTGTTAGGAGTCATTTCATTGACCTTTAAAAAATTTTTGTTTTGGCCAATTGTGTTTGGCTCTATCCTATAAAAGAGCAGACAGCAAGCTAGTCTCCAATGTGAGGCCTGGGCCCCCTCTCATGCTATGGGTCTCAAGCTGGGTGTCTCCCACAATTTCTGTACCACCTTTTACTCCAGCTCATCTTGCAGACAAGACAAGTTGTAGGCTGAAGGTTTTGTGGCTGGGTTGGTATCCAATCCCTCCTCTGGAAGTCCTGCCTGGTTACAGTCTCCTTATCCCCCAGTTGCTAGGAGTCTTAGCCAGGCTAGGGTCAACCCTGTAGATTATTGAGAGTTTTTCATGTACTAGCTTTCTACCTCACCCCTAAGATGTCCTGCAGTTTGGGTTGTCTCTCCCAGTACTCTCTTCTTCCTCTTCTCTTCATCTGATCAGTCATGTTCCCATCTCCACCCATCCCCAGTCTACCCTCCATATCTATTTGATTTCCCCTTTCTAGCTAGATTCCCCCTTTAAGCACTCCTTGTTAAATAGTATCTCTGGGTCTGTGGATTGCAGCATGATTACCATTTACTTTACAGCTAATGTTCTACACAAGACTTTTCAATAGGAGTCTGACAGAGCACAAGCTGTTACTATTAAGAGAAAGCTCATTTGACAGTATAAATGAATACACAAGTATTGAGAGAGAAAACCTACTGCTAAGGTTGATGTCCACCATGACCTGAGAGCCCTGAGCCTCGTGTGAATGGAAGACTCCCTTTGTCAGCAAGTCTTCCTCTCTCTGTCCCAGGAATCAGGGATCCCCCATACCCTCTACCTGAGGGGTGTCACATAGTCCTTAGGGAAATTACAGGTTCAACTCTTTCTCTCAATAAGAACCTGTCAGCAAGCAGCCAGGGATTTCTGCACTGTCTCTTTTTGTAAATGAGGTATCTCAATATCTTAGCCATCCAGCCGATGATCTTTACCCACCCTGGAAATCTCTACCCCCTCAACATTCTATCTAATCCTCCTTCACATTCACTTCACATAAAAACGATCTACCTTCCATATGCTGATTGCAGAAGTCTTTTCCATCTGTACTCGAGTGGCATCCGAACTCTCCGTCCATTGCCCCTGCTCCCGCTGCCCTTGTGGACACTTACCAGCTGATGATTTCCAGGGGCAGAAAGGGTCACACACACCCTTTAATGGAGATTTCTGCTCAGATGGAACAAGTCACTGGGAAATACAGAAGAGATGTGTAGAGAGCTAAAGATTCCCTGGGCCTGGCCCAGTTTCTGTTGTCTCTATTTTCTAAGTACCTTGAACGTCCTTTTGCTCTTAAGTTGTCCTCTGGATTTTCACTTACATCATCATCAGAGCTCACTTGTGTGTGTGTGTGTGTGTGTGTGTGTGTGTGTGTGTGTGTGTGTGTGGAAAGCCTGCTTTTGCCGCTGATTACTTCATTGCCTAGTCTATGTATTATGTGTGAATAATTATTTCATAAAATTCTATATCTTTATAAAATAAATCTCAAAGCCAAATAGTAAATTTTCTTTTTTTCAGTCCTGAAGATACAACTGAGGAGCTTGTTGTACTTTCTAGGTAGTGTTCTATCAATGAACTACATACTGTGATTTCAGTCATTGTATTTCCTCACATTTATATCCTCTGCCCTCGGTTGACACATACTCACTATGTAGTTTTTCTGGTAGCAGATTTAATTAAAAAAGCAATTGTTGCTTGTAGTTAGGGAACTATTAAATATAAAAGAGCAGACTGCAGTGTCAACTGTTGGCTCAGTGGAACGTTCATAACACTAACCTCCTTCATAAAAAAAATTGGAGAGATCACATACTAGTAACTCAATAGCACAACTGAAAACTCCAAAAGAAATAGAAGTAAACACACCAAAGAGAGTAGATGGCAGGAAATAACCAAACTCAGGGCTGAAATCAATAAATTAGAAACAAAGAGAACAATGTAATGACTCAACAAACCTAAGAGCTGGTTACTTGAAGAAATCAAGAAAAACAAGCAGCCAAACTAACGAAAATGCAGAAAGAATATTCAAATTAACAAAACCAGGAATGAAAAAGAGGACATAAAAACAGATACTGAGGGAATCCAAAGAATCACAATTCTTTTTCAAAAGACTGTGTGCAACAAAATAGCAATATCTAAATTAAATCAATGATTTTCATAATAGATACCACTTACCAAAGTTAAATCAAGCTCAGGTAAACTATACCACTAAAGAAAGAGGAGCAATGAATAAAAATGGGGGATATAAACAAACAGGTGTGGGCTTATAGGAGATATTATGAGAAGCCTTAACCCCCTCGTTGGAACATCCTGCATCAGTTCTAGAACTAGCAGTGGTGGTGTCCGAGGTCTGAGTAGGTTCAGGAGACCATTGCCCCCAGGGGCGAGACGTGCTCCATGTAAATTGACTAACTCCATGTTTTCCTCCACTTTTGAAGGTTATTTAAGGTTCTTAAATTATTTTTTCCCTTTTTTTTTAATTTTTCATCAATTACACTTTATTCATTCTGCATCCCCCCATAAGCCCCTCCCTCCCTCCCAATCCTACCCTCCCTCCTCCCTCTGCATGCATGCCACTCCCCAAGTCCACTGATAGGGGAGGTTCTCCTTTCCTTTCTGATCTTAGTCCATCAGTTCACATCAAAAGTGGCTGCATTGTCCTCTACTATGGCCTGGTAAGGCTGCTCCCCCCCAGGAGGAGGTGACTAAAGAGCAGGCCAGTCAGTTCATGTCAGAGGTAGTCCCTCTTCACATTACTATGTAACCCAATTGGACTCTGAACTGCCCTGTGCAGGGGTTCTGGGTTATCTCTATGAATAGTCCTTGGTTGGAGTATGAGTCTCTGGGAAGTTCCCTGTGTTCAAATTTTCTTGTTCTGTTGCTCTCCTTGTGGAGACCCTGACTTTGAGTCACTAGCATACAACATGAGAATTTTCCCTATGCTGCAAATCTGTCTAAACAATTGTCTAGCTATATTTTAGGTAATTGGACTGGAGAATTCGATACTACGATGGAGCAGCTGAGAGTGGCCATTGTCATGGTAAATTCTACCAGAGTGGACGCAGGACTACTCACAGGATTATCATCATGGATTGCTGCAGCCATGAATCATCTGAAGGAATGGGCGGGCATGGGAGCGTTAGCAGGCCTTCTGGTGTTAGTCACCTTGGTTTGCCTGTGGTATATATGCAAGATTAGAGTCTCACAACAGCGTAATGCAGCCATGACCATTCAGGCCTTTACAGCCATTGAAGCAGGACAGTCTCCCCAAGCATGGTTGGCTACCATAAAAAGCCAAAATGTTACGCTCAGGATGCGAGGCTAAGCACTGCACTCAGGGTCAGCTGCTTTGGACCCAGAGAAGAGCATGTCTGATTGCATGCGGGTTGATGCCCCAGGTCCCGCCTCTGAGAAAAAGGTGTCGGAAGGGTCTGATGCTCTTTGGGTGGATGACACCTAAATGAACATCAGTACAAAGTCCCAATTTATTTCTAATATCAGAGATCAGACCTCTACTCTTGCCTGATGCGTCCAAAACAAAAAGGGGGAACTGTAGAGAGCTGTGTAATGCCGCGCCTGAAAGATGGAGCTGGTTTCCGCCTTCCACCTTCCCGATGGTGAGTGCTCTCTGTCACAAATAACTCCACATTTGGCTAAGGCTGAGGATCTGGCTTGCTTCCATGTATGTGGACCTATCTGCATTGCCCACGTGGCATGCTGAGGTTGGCTACCCAGAGGCTATTTAAAGTGGGCTGGCTTTACCCAGGGTCAGATGATTGTTCAAGGTTCCTGAATAAACTGCATTGAAAAAAAAAAAAAGAAAAAGAAAGAGGAGCAATAATTAAAAGTCTCTCAACCAATAAAAGCCCAGAGTCAGTTTTAGCTCAGAATTCCACCAGACTTTCACAGAAGAGCTAATTAATACCAGTACTACTCAAACTGTTCCACAAAATCAAAAGAGAAGCAACATTACTAAACTCATTCTATGAGATGAGAGTTACCCTGATACCTAAACTATACAAAGACTCAACACAGAAAGAAAATTTCAGAACAATTTCCCTTATGTATTTTGATGCAAGAATATCAATAAAATACTCACAAAATGAAACCAAGAGCACATCAAAAAAATAATTCACCACAACCAAGTAGGCTTCATCCCAAGGATGCAGGGATGGTTCAACATAAGAAAATCTATCAATGTATTCCACCATTTAAACAAATTGAAAGAAAAAAAAAGTCCCACATGATCATCGCATTAGATGCTGAAAAAGCCTTTGGCAAATTCTAACAACCCTTCGTGTTAAAAGTATTGTAAAGAACAGTGACATAAGACACATACTTAAACACAATAAAGACATATGCAGAACAACTAAAGGAGTTCAAAGGGATATAAATTGTAAAGGAAACAGTCAAACTATTGTTGTTCACAGATGATATGATAGTATACAAAAGTACATGGGTTTCCCCTAAAATTCTGAGAACTCCCACAGTTGATAAGTAGTTTCAGCAGTGTCTGGATACACAATTAACTAAAAAGAGTAGCCTTCCCTTATACAAATGATAATGGGGCTGAGAAGGAAATTAGAAAAACAACATCCTCACAATACCTGCAAATAATATGAAATATCTTTGTATAGCTCCAACCCAGAAAGTTAATGATCCATATGACAAAACGAAGAGTCTCAAAAGAATTGAAGAAGCTATCAGAAGACGGAAAGATCTCCCATGCTCATGGATCAGTAGGAATAACAGTAAAAATGACCATCTTACCAAACACAATGTACAAAATCAATGCAGGAACCAGCAAAATTCCAAGAAATCCCTGATTTCAGGATGTACTACACAGCAATACTAATAATAGCCACATGGTATTGGCACAAAAACAAACAGACTGATCAGTGGAATTGAATTGAAGACCCAGAAATAAACCCACATACCTACAGACACTTTATATTTGACAAAGAAGCCAAAACTATAGAATGGAAAAAAGAAAGCATCTTCAAAAAATGGTGCTGATCTAAATGGATGTCTACATGCAAAAGAATGCAAATTGATCTATATTTATCACCCTACACAAAGCTCAAGTTCAAGTGGATCAAAGACTTCAACATTAAACTAGATACACTAAATCTAAAAGAAGAGAAAGTAGGGAATACTCTTGAACACGCTGGAACAGGAGATCAACACTCAATAAACGGGATCTCATGAAACTGAAATCTCTTGTAAGGCAAAGAAACTACCAATAGGACAAAATTGCAGCCTATATATTAGGAAAAGATCTTCACCAACCCTACATTAGACAGAGGGCTGATATCCAAAATATATAACGAACTCAAGAAATTAGACACCAACAAACCCAACTTAACAACCCAATTTAAAATGGGGTACAGAACTAAAAGGAGAATTTGCAACAGAGAAACTTGAATAGCAGAGAAACAATTAAAGAAATACTCAGCGTCCTAAGTCATGTCAGAATGGCTAAGCTCAAAAATTCAAGTGACAGCACATGCATGTGAGGTTTTGGAGAAATCCTTCCCTTGTTGGTGATAGTGCAAACTTGTACAACTTCTTTGTAAATCAATATGACAGTTTCTTAGAAAACTGGTAATAGTTCTACCTGGAGACCCAGCTCTCCAATTCCTGGATATATACTCAAAAGATACTCTATCATATCACAGACACTTGCTCCACTATGTTCATAGAAGCTTTAGTGACAACAGTCACAAACTGTAAACAACCTAGATGTCCCTCTATGGTTATCGAAATTGTGGTACATTTACACACTGGAATACTGCTCAGTTATTAGAAACAATGTCATCATGAAATTTGCAGGCAAGTGGACAGAACTATAAAATATCCTGAGTGAGGTAACCCAGACCCAGAAAGACTCACATGGTAAGTACTCATTTGTAAATGGATTTTAGCCATAAAATACAAGATAACCATTTTACAAAACACAGACCCAAAGTTAAGTAACAAGGATGGCCCAAAGGGGAACTCTTAAATCTCATCAAGAAGTGGAAATTGATTAGATATTGGGGGTGGAGGGAGGGAAGGGATTTGATAAGAGAGGGTTGGGTATGAGGATAGGAGGGATGAGGTGAAGGGAGGACAGAGAAAGTGAGAACTGGGAGAAAAAAAAACTGAATTTAGAGAGGGGCATCTCTGGGACAAGCTAGAAATCTAGGACAAAGAAGACTCCTAGGAATCTAGGATGGTGATCCTAGCTAAGAGTCCTAACAACAGGGGATATGGAACCTGAAATGGCCACATCCTGTAAGCAGGCAAGACTTCCAATGGAGGGATGGGGAACCAACCCCTCGACAAAACCTTCAAGACAATATTTGTCCTGCCTACAAGATGTGCAAGGGTAAAGTCGGAGCAGAAATTAAGGGAGTGGACAACCAATGGCAGACCCATGCTGAGACCCACACCTCATCGCTTGCACTGTTGGTGATAGTTTCCTATACTTTCAGACATTAGCCTAGCATAACTGTCCTCTGAGAGCCTCCACCCAGTAATGTGGAACGGGGGAAGGAAGGATTGAAAAAGCCAGAGAGGTCAAAGACACCACAATTAAACCTACAGCATCAAATACCCTTGGCCCATGGGGACTCACAGAGACTGAACCAACAACCAAATATGCAGGAGAGGAACCTCGGTCTCCTACATATACATGACAGATGTGCAGCTTGATCTGCATGTGGGACCGCTAACACCTGGAGTTGCAGCTGTTCTTGACTCTGTTGCCTGCCTTTGGATCCCTTTCTCCTAACTGGCTGCCCCAATAGGAGAAGATGTGCCAAGTTCTTCTGCAACATGTCAAGGCAGGTTGATATCCATGGGACGTCTCCCCCTCCCTGAGGAGAAAGGGAGACAGGTGAGCAGGAAGGTTTGGGAGGAGAGGAGGGAGGGGAAACTGTGGTCAGGTTTAAAGTAAATAAATGAATTAATTCATGAAAAAGAGATAAATTTTTTGGGGGGTGACTTCAATATTAATAGTTGACCAGATCACCAAAGAATCAAATGTGTCAAGGGCATTGGCATTCTATGATATCCACTATGTAATTAATGCATATAAATTTTAAGTTAAGCAAAAGGGCATGTTTAATTTTAGACAAAAAGAAGCCAAGAATGGTCACAGAATATAACATTTGTCATTCCCATTAGATTATCTCCCCTAAAAGCAACCCTTTTTCTTTTTATTAGCTACTATGTTTAATCTGAAAATGTTTTAAAAAACAAAAGTTTAAAATTACAATATTAATACCAAGTTTTTATTATTTTATTTCAATTTTCATTATTGTAATGTGTGTACTTTTGAGTCTGTGTCAGACACATTGAAAGCCCATATGACTAGCGTTACAGATGGTTGTGAACTACCAGATGTGGGTGCTTAGAATCAAATTCAGATGTAAGGGTACTATTGCTGAGCCATATCTTTCCAGCCCTACAAATATAAGTTCTGCATGCTCTAAGGGACTTACACTTTAGCATCTATTTTAGGAATAAATATTCAATGAAATGAACAAACCTCAGACTCTGTAACCAAACTCAGCACCTGATTATATAGAAGCTACTGACATGAAACTCTTAGAAGCTTCAATTTTCAGACTTCACAGTTCTCTGGTTATTTTAGTCCTCTTCTTTTATCACCTGTCTACAGATCTTTGACAATAATGTTCACCACAGTAACATTAAAGTAATCTGATATAAAGTGGGTGCTTTTCTCCGAACTCTTAATTTATTTATTTATTTATTACAGAAACCATAAAATAATCATGAAATTTACATCTCAGCCCATGCTGAGAACAAAGCTTTTAGAACTGAGTCCAGATGATAGCAGGGAGACCTTACCAACCCCAAGGGTTGTGTAGGCTTGCAGTTGTAGTAGGTTATTTGTTTATTTATATTTTTTTACTTATTACAATTTATTCACTTTGTATCCCATCTCTAGCCCCTCTCTTAACCCTTCCCTTGACCCCTCCCAATCCTTCCCTCCCTCCCTCTCTATTCCCTTCCCATGCCCTTTCCCCAGTCCACTGATATGGGAGGTCCTCCTCCCCTTCCATCTGATCCTAAACTATCAGGTCCATCAGGACTGTCTACATTGTCTTCCTCTGTGCCCTGGTAAGGTTGCTGCCCCCTCAGGGGGAGGTGATCAAAGAGCCAGCCACTGAGTTCATATCAAAGACAGCCCATATTCCCCTTATTAGGGAACCCACTTGGACACTGAGCTGCCATGGGCTACATCTGTGAAAGGGTTCTAGGTTATCTCCATGCATGGTCTTTGGCTAGAGTATCATTCTCAGAAAAGACCCCAGTGCCCAGATTTTTGGTCCTGTTGCTCTCCTTTTGGAGCTCCATTCCCCTTCAGGTCTTTTTATCTTCCCCTTCTTTCATAAGATTCCCTACACTCTGCCCAAAGTTTGGCTATGAGTCTTCAGGATCTGCTTTAATACCCTGCTGGGTAGAGTCTTCCAGAGGCCCTCCGTGGGTAGGCTTCTGTCTTGTTCCTTGTTTTCACACTCCTCCGATGTTTATCCTATATTTGCCTTTCTGAATGAGGATTGATCATCTTACCCAGGGTCTAGATTTTAGTATGTTTATCCTATATTTTATGTCTAATATCCACTTATAAGTGAGTACATACCATGTGTGTCTCTTTCCTTCTGGGATACCTCACTCAGTATGATCTTTTCTAGTTTCCACCATTTGAGTGCAAATTTCATGATTTCCTTGTTTTTAATTGCTAAGTAGTATTCCATTGTGTAAACCGCAATTTTTGTATCCATCCTCAATTAAGGGACGTATGGGTTGTTTCCAGATTCTGGCTATTATGAAGAAAGTTGCTATGAACATGGTTGAGCAAATGTCCTTGTATAGTTAAGCATCTTTCAGATATATGCCTAGGAGTGGTATAGCTTGATCTTGAAGTAGCACTATTCCTAATGTTCCAAGAAAGCTCCAGATTGATTTTCAAAGTGGTTGTAGAAGTTGACATTCCCACCAGCAATGGAAGAGGGTTCTCGTTTTGCCACATCCTTTCCATAATGTGTTGTCACTTGAGTTCCTTGATCTTAGCCATTCTGATGGGTGTAAGGTGAAATCTCAGTGTCATTTTGATTTGGATTTCTGTAATGACTAAGGACGTTGAGCATTTCTTTGTTTCTCTGCCGTTTGATATTCCTCCACTGAGAATTCTGTTTAGTTCTGTACAACGTTTTTTAACTGGGTTACTTGATTTGTTGCTGTTTAATTTCTTCAGTTCTTTACATATTCTGGATATTAGTTCTCTATCAGATATAGGGTTGGTGAAGATACTTCCTCAGTCTTCAGGCTGTTGTTTTGTTCTGAGAACAGTGTCCTTTGCTTTACATAAGCTTTTCAGTTTCATGAGGTCCCATTTATTGTTTGTTGATCTCAGAGCCTGTGCTATTGGTGTTCTGTTCAGGAAATTGTCTCCTGTGCCAATGAGTTCAAGGCTCTCCCCCACTTTTTCTTCTTACAGGTTTAGAGTGTCTGGTTTTATGTTGAGGTCTTTGATCCACTTGGACTTTAATTTTGTGCAGGGTGATAAGTATGGATCTATTTGTATTTTTCTACATGTAGATATCCAGTTAGACCAACACCATTTGTTGAAGATGCTATCTCTTTTCCTCTGTATGGTTTTGGCATCTTTGTAAAATATAAGGTATCCATACGTGTGCTGGTTTATTTCTGGGTCTTCTATTCTATTCCATTTATCCAGCCTGTTTCTATGTCAGTGCGGAACAGTTTTTATTACTGTTACTCTGTAGTACAGCTTGAGATCAGGGATGGAGCTACCTCCAGAAGAGTTTTATTTTCTTTTTCTTTTTTTATTAATTACAGTTTGTTCACTTTGTATCCACCTGTAGCTCCCACCCTCCCTTCCTCTTCTTCTCCTATGCCCCTCCCCCAATCCAATGATAAGGGAGGTCTTCCTCTCCTTCCATCTGACCACAGTCTATCAGGTCTCATCAGGACTGGCTTATTTGTCTTCCTCTGTAGCCTGGCAAGGCTGCTGCCCACATCAGGTGGAGGTGATCCAAGAGCCAGCCTATGAGTTCATGTCAAACATGGTCCTTGGTCCCATTATTGGGAAACCCTCTTGGATACTGAGCTGCCTTGGGCTATTTCTGTGCAGGGGTTCTAAGTTATCTCCATGCATGGTCCTTGTTTGAAGATCTTTTCTTGTAGAGGACTTTTTTTTTTTTTTTTTTTTTTTTTTTTTTTTTTTTTTTTTTTTTTAGTGATTCTGGGTTTCTTGTTTTTCCATATAAAACTGAGAATTTTTCTTTCAAGATCTGTAAAGAATTGTATTGGTAATTTGATGGGAATTATATTGAATCTGTAGATTGCTTTTAGCAAGATGGTCATTTTTACTATGTTAATCCTGTCATGCCATGAGCATAGGAGATCTTTCCATCTTCTCATATCTTCTTTTATTTCTTTTTTCAGAGCTTGAAATTTTTTCATACTAGTCTTTGACTTGCTTGGTTAGGTTCACACCAAGGTACTTTATGACCTTGTGGAAATTGTGAAGGGTGTTGTTTCCCTAATTTCTTTCTCAGCCCTTTTGTCTTTTGTATACAGGAGGGCTACTGATTGTTTTTGAGTTAATTTTGTATCCAGCACTTTCCTGAAGGTGTTTATCAGCACTTTCCTGAAGGTGTTTATCAACTTTCCTGAAGAAGTTCCCTGGTTGAAATTTTGGGGTCACTCATGTATACTATCATATCATCTGCAAATAGTGATACTTTGACATCTTCCTTTCCAAACTGGATCCCCTTGATCTCCTTTAATTTTCTTATTGCTCTAGCTAGGACTTCAAGAACTATGTTGAAGAGATATAGAGTGAGTGAGAAGCCTTGCCTTGATCCTGACTTCAGTGGAACTGATTTAAGTTTCTCTCTCTCTCTCTCTCTCTCTCTCTCTCTCTCTCTCTTTCTCTCTGTTTTGACTGGAAAGCTTGTTTAACTAAGTTTCTCTCTTTTAATTTGATGTTGGCTATAGGCTTGCTGTATATTGTCTTTACTATGTTTAGGTATGTACTTTGTATCCCTGATCTCTCCAGGACCTTAAACATAAATGAATGTTGGATTTTATCAAATGCTTTTTCAGCATCTAAGGAGATGATCATGTGTTTTTTTTTTCTTTCTGTTTCTTTATATGGTGGATAACATTGATGGATTTCTGTATATTGAACCACCCCTGCATACCTGGAATGAAGCCTTCTTGGTCATAGTGGATGATATCTTTGATATGTTCTTGGATTCAGTTGTATTTTGTTGAGTATTTTTGCATCAGTGTTCACAAGGGAGATTGGCCTGAAGTTCTTTTTCTTTGTGAGGTTTTTGTGAGGTTTAGGTATCAAGGTGACCATGGCTTCATAGAACGAGTTTGGTAATGTTCCTTCTGTTTCTATTTTGTAGAATAGTTTGAAGAAAATTGGAGTTATCTCTTTTAAGGTCTGATAGAATTCTGTACTGAAACCATTTGTCCCTGGGCTTTTTTTTTGGATGGGAGACTTTTGATGACAGCTTTTATTTCCTTGGGGGATATAGGACTGTTTAATTTATTTACCTGATCTTGATTTAGCTTTGGTAAGTGGAATAGATCGAGAAAAGTGTCCATTTCATTTAGATATTCAAATTTTGTGGTGTATAGTAGGTTATTTTAAAGTACAAGTTCCAAAGACAGAATGATATCATATAACCTCCCTAAGTCCTAACTGGCTAGCAAAGATCCATAATTTAAAGCCTGTAGAGGAATTTTAATCCAGCAACATGGCTGCTTGATCACACCCAAAGACTTTCCAGGTTGGTGTTATCTGGGTGGAATGTAGACATGCTCTTGGTATGTAACTTTAATATCTCCGGCTGGACTTTAGTACATGCCTTTAATCCCAAACAATGACATGTATTTGAGGGGCAGAAAGTGTGACAAATCAGAGAAAGATTTGAAAGAATGAGTAGAGATACTGTATGCCCAACTCTGGGGAGAAAGGTTATTTAAGAGCAGCACAGGGAGTCAGTTCAGTCAGTTCAGTCCAGTGGAGTTGAGTTTGGTGCAGTGAGTGTAGTGAATGGAGTTGAGTTCATGCAGTGGACATTGAAGTTGGAGGAAAAGGAGGAGCCAGAAAAGTAGAACAAATTTCCAAGTTAACTTGAGGCCAAGCAGAGCAATCAGAGACCTAGAGAGAAGCCAGGTTGCATCTGTAGCTTGCATCAGAACAGCTCAGTTGAAACGAGTCAGAGTTCAGAAAGAACTAGAAGGGGTAATCTTATTCAGCAAAAAGTCTCCAGGATGACAATTATATCTGCCAAATAAAAGCTACTTTCAGAAAATATAGAGCAAGAAGATCAAATCTTACTTCAAGGTGTTTCTTATAATCTAGAAGAGTTAGACCACTTTTAGACACTTATAGAGCTTCTCTTACATGGGCGTCACCTTTTCATCACACCAAACAGACATTTAGCTCTGAAAAAGGACATGCACATTCAAGAAAGTTAAACCTTGATGTGGTATCTTTTAGAAAACTGTTTCTTCCTAAATAAACCACACAGAAGATAAGGCCTGGTTTGTAGCCAAACGGCAATGTATATAGGCACATGCACACATCTTTAAATCATTATACTTCACCAACATGATGATTATTGTGCGCAAGATTCATATTTTGAAGAGGTGGGGCTCCAACATTTAACTATGGAAAGGCTGGAGTTCAACTCTTCATATAATAGACTTCAAGCAATTTCTATTGTCACACCATATATGTTAAGAAGCAGGAAGAATGTACTATCACTCTAGCATCACATACTCCTGGTGCAAGGAGACTTTTGTTGGACTCAGTGCCAATCAAGGAATACATTTCTAAGTATACAAAGGGGAAAGTAGCCTCATCGGCCTCTGATTGGCTGGCACCAAGACTACTGAGTAGGTAGTATTACCTGCCCAGAAACTCACCTGGTAGTATTAGACCAGGACTAAACCCTGGAGCCTGTGACCCAAATAAATATTACCCTGAGTTTAGGTCTCGGTTCCTCTGGAAAGGAAGCTGACTTTCGTATGTAGCTCTTTCCACGGGGAAGGCTAATGTTATCACAGGTCAATCCCATACAATTCATGTGTCATGGCTTAGAAAATTCTGCTTGTTGCACATAAAGTGCTGAATGTAGGCCAACACTGGAGCGAAACATTTTGTACAATTTCCCTTATAGTACTCCCATACCTACCCCAATAAGATAGAAATTATATGCCAATCTCCATTTCAATAATAGTTAAAATTTATTTAAATGTTGTGTATGTGTGAGGTATACCTCTGTGTAGAGGTATGTGGGTATCCGTACAGGTGCTCTCTGAAGCTAGAGTGACAGGTGGCTGGGAGCTGCCTTAAAAATCATGGGTGCTGGGAATAGAGTTAGTGTCCTCTGCAAGAGATGTGGCTACTTTTAACTGTTGATCTATCTCTCTTGTATACACTCTCCTTCCCTCTCTGTCTGTCTCTCACTCTCTCCATTTAAGAAAGTTAATGGCAGGTAGGGAGTGATGGTTTTGTGGGCAAAAATCTCTTGTTGCACAAAGTGGATAACCTGTGTTAAGATCTCCAAAATCTACCTGACAAATTGGATGCACACAAGTGACTCCAATCCCAGTGTCCTATGGGAAAATGGAGGCGGACAAAGAGTAGCCAGAGCTCCAGTGAACCAGCTAGCCTAGCTAATGCAGCAAGGGAAGAGGCCTCACCATAAAGGAAATGGAAAGGCAAGGAGCAACACCCAAGTTTTTCCTCTGATTACAGATGTATAGTAGCATGTGTGCCTGCTCAGGCAGGTAGACTTACACACATCCTCAGACATCTCGCTGTGCCTCCGTCTCTGTACCTGATCTGTCGGTTCTGTCTTTCTAGAGTAATAGATCAGTGGGTAGAGTGATTGCTATGCCATCATGATTATCTGAGTCAGGTCCCTAGAACTCATATAAAGATCTGTATCTGGTAGTGCTGGGAAGAAGAGAGAAGCATTCCTCTAGGTTTCATGAGAAACCCTCTTTAACAAGATGGGGAACTATAGAGAATGACATCAGATGTTGATCACTGGTCTCTACAGGTATAATTATGGGTATGCACACCTGCATACACCCATGCATAACACACACACACACACACACACACACACACACACACACAGAGAGAGAGAGAGAGAGAGAGAGAGAGAGTAATAAAATAAACTGAGAGGCTACAGAACTATGTAATTAGCATACACACAGGTGTAGATAGTAGAGCCAGTCAATATAGCCAGACTTTCAAAACACTGCAGGTGTGTAGATTTAATGGGGAAATAGAAGCACTTACAGGACATTGGACAACTTATTTTTACAATGAGAATGTGAGGTTGTTAACATTAAACAGCAGTTGGAATATCAGGTTAATGTTAGATTTAGAAACATTGATGGCTATGATAGCAAGACAGGGAAATGAGGAAATTATAACATAACATTTAATCATTTATTTCTTTTTTGTTTCAATCGAAGTATCAGGAGGCAGGCTTGGAAAAAGAGTGTAAATCAAAGCAAGGACTGTCCAGGGTAAAATGATGACATGTAAAATTGACTATGACATTCAGGATCTGCATGTTTATCAGAGGCCCCCTTACTCTTCCTGTGTAGCCAAAACCTTTTATTGTGATGTAACATTCCCGGAAATGTCCATATACCTGAAAGTTCACTTTCCTCCCTAGGACTTTACCATGGTTATGCTTCTCAACCGTAAAACGCATGTGAATATCCCAGGACTCTGTTAGAAAGCACATTTCCTGCTTGTGTGTCATCAGGCCCAGGATCTTGCATTTAATACAAATGTCTAATGTTGCCAATCCATCTGTCACTGTTTCAGTAGCAAGGCACACAAAGACAATGGGCTATCAGATAATCTGTTTGTTTGCAGTCTTTGCTTAGTGTTCATTTCTCTCTCTCTCTCTCTCTCTCTTGAAAACCCTTGACCAAGGTACTGAAACCAGCACCTCCACCCAGTCCTTCTTCCCAGCAGTCTATATCCCTCCCCTTCATCCCTTTCCTCCAAAACTTTCTCCACTATCCATGCTTTTCCTGACTTGTTTATCATCCCTTTTCTTTCTTTAAAGACATCAACTTAATAGGACCACAACACTTCTTGTTCACTTTTTTTTTAATTAAGAAGAAAAGATCTTTGTGTTTTTGTGTGCATGGGGTTTTGCCTGCATGTATGCATGTATACCATGTGCATTATGGTTCCCTTTAGAGTACAGAAGAGGACACTAGATCCCTTGATTTCTTGGAACTGTGATCACAAGCAGTTGTGAAGAGTTCAAACTAAACCCAGCTCCACTACAAGAGCAGTAAATGTTCTTAACCCCTGAGTCATTTCTCTAGCTCCAAATTTTTGTTTTTTAAATCATAGTTATATATATAAAACCAAGAATATTTCTTGACACATTTCACTATTCAAGGAATGAATCCGATTAGTTGATAAAAACCTAAACAAGACGCAGAAATAATAGCTTAATTTGCACTTCAAGATATATATGTATATATACATGTATACATATATGTATGTACATATATGTCAATAAAGTTGAAACAAGCAAAAGGAAACAACATGGCTAAATAGCAGGAGTTCAAATCAGCATAGAAGAAACAGTACATCTAAAAGGACCACTGGATATCCTTTAGATGTTACCATTTGAATACCTCTGGCTACACATCCAGTTTCCAACAGAAATGTGAAAGCTTCATTAACTGGGAATATGTCTTCAATAGGAGCCATGTTCCTAAATATAATTCTTTAATAGTCACATTCAGATTTTTACAAATCTGGTGATAAGAAACTTGTGGAAAAATATAGTCAGTCCAGTTTGATATGTTCAAATGGATCTGATTCTCCCTCTGCTTGGTAATTTTCCTGTTCATCACTTTATTTATTCTAAGTCAAATACTTTTTTTTTATCGTCTCATAGAAACTCTTCTTTCCATCAGTTATGGTGGCATGCACCTATAATCCAAACATTAAGGGGACAGGAGGATTTCCAAAAGTTCAAGGGCAACTTGGTCTACACAGTGAATTCTAGAATAGCCAGGATTATATGGCAATGTAAAAAATTAAAAACAACATGTAATAGAAAACTAGAGATAGAGGGGTAGAAAAAGAAGGAAAGAAAAACGGGAGAAATATGAAGTTAAGAAAAAGGAAAAAAGATTGAAATGTTCACCAGTAGGAGTGTTATTAAAAGAAATAGCCTTGCCCATCAGCACTGATGACTTTAGTTCTCAAGCCTACTTATACAGTAAAAATTTTATCCTGGTTCCTTCTTCTGTACTGATATTTTTATTGGTAGAACAAAATATGTTATGTATTTAGAAATATGTTTTACCTACAGCATGAATACAATTAATGAAGAACCTTTAAAATAATTTAGAAATTAATGAGTACACGCTGTGAGACAATTACATTGGACAAACCTTTGTCACACTATTCCCATATACACTTCTACCATCTAAGGATGGGACTTGCTAAGTTGAAACTCTTTATATGAAGAATGCTACTGATTATAATGCAAAGAAAAAAGGCTAACATTTATGATTGTGAGCCTAACCTTTAACAGCTGAGCCATCTCAGCCAGTCCCGATGAGTCAGTGGACTAGGGGAGGAGCATAGAAGAAGAGGGAGAGGGATGGGATTGGGAGGAGATTAGCCTGGATACAAAGTGAATAAATTGTAAAAATAAACAAACAAATAAAAATTTAAAAAATGCTAACATCCTTGTCAGAAAGAAGCTGGCTCTTGCATGTGTGGAAGAGGAGATGCACCTTTGACATGCAGTTCTATGTGAGCACTGATACCATTATGGTGGGATGCTGGGAAACCCTGTCACCATGGTACTTCAGAGGCCATTCAAGCATCTGTATATCTGAAGGCTTTTATGTTTACCACCCCATGCTTTTCCTGTTGGTAGGTTTGCCTCTATCTGGAGTGAAAAGCTGCCTTTGTTTTGTTTTGTTTGTTTGTGGGTATCTTTTCAACAAATCAGGCACATATTTGACCTAACTCCATCCTGGATTCTCTCAACATTATCTCTTTCCTCAGTAACAACTGTTCTTGAACCACACTGTGCTTAGAATTTGTGTTGATGTCATTACCATCGAATAGTTCAGAAGGGTTGCAAAGTTAGATCTGAAAATGTGGATCTTGTTGGTTTCCTCATTATGTTCCTACTCTCTCCTTTATTTCTGAGAAGTTGAAGCTCAGTCTTGAAGATTACACCTTCCTCTTCCACATCTGCATTTTTTTTTTCCTTTTTGAGACAGGGTTTCTCTGTAGCCTTGGCTATCCTGGAACTCACTGTGTAGAGTAGGCTGTCCTAGATCTCAGAGAGCTGCCTGACTCTTTCTCAGGAGTGCTGGATTAAAGGTGTGTGCCACCACACCCAGCTTACCACTTGTGTATTCTCATTGCAATTTCAGATTAACCCCTTAAAACTCTTTTTAATTTATTCATATTTTATGGCTGAACATACGATATCTATTTTGGCTTGAAGTACCCATTTTAGGAGTGTATTTTAAAGCACATGACTTTTTGAATATTTTTTTTAAATATCATACAAGACAGTTATGGAGTAGACTGGGGAGAAAGGCCTACAGGGAGGAAATAATCTGTAGAAATACACTGCAGGTAAGTCATATAGTGTGTGATGTTAAATGATGACAACATTAAGCCCCATACACAATAAAAAACTTACTGTTACATGTTTTAAAACAGTCTTCCTACCCAGGTCACTGTTATGTTTCTATTTGTCTTTAGAGCGACCCTTGTAGTAACACATAATAGAAATGAACACTGAATGATGCTTTCATCTGATATTCATCTGTGTCATTCATTTTTCCTCGTTCTTACACCTGAACTGGATGGCTTTACACTTTATATTTCCCATGTTCTTAATTTGTTTGCTTTGGAACCTAAGGCCTATAGACATTGTTTGTGAGTTAGGTCTCAATTCTTGACGAGGCTGGAAGAAAATAAACCACAACTATACATTTAAAAGATGATTAAGAACTGAAATGTTCAGTCTTTCTCTTTTTAGTTGGTGGCCAGTCCCTCTTTCTCTCCTGTTCTTATGTAATATAAAGGGCTGATGGGCTTACTTACAAATTTTCTGTGACATTGTGTACTTATTCATAGTAACCCCATAAAACTTTTAATGGATTCATAATTTATGATATCTAATGCCATTAGAATATAAAAATTGTCTTGCCAGAAATCATAATCCTGTTGTTATCACAGGAATATTTCTTTTATATAAACATGGTGTGTAGATTTGATAGGTAGGAAACCCTTGAGATAGGTTTTCTAAGTTGCTTGAGATTTTAAAGACACAACCTCATTTCTTGGCATGGAGACATGCCCACCGGTCAGTTGAACAATTATAATGCATTACAATTAAAGTAATTCTCTACCTTCCTAATACTGCTACTTGTTTATACAATACGTCCAGTTGTGGTGACCCCAACCATACAGTTATTTTCATGGCTACTTCATAACATTCATTTTGTTTCTGTTATGAATCATAATGTAAATATCTGTGTTTGTGATGGTACTAGCCTACTCATGCGAAAGGGCTGTTTGACCCCTCAAAGGAGTCATGACCCACAGATTGAGAACCACTTGCCTAAAGGAAAGAAAGACTATCCTGAAATAATACCCCAAATTCTTCTATAACACCCATGACTGATCATTTGCAAAGTGTCCAACATTTCTAATAAAATCCTTGAGAAGCTTTCTGGAATTGTCACAATTTCTATTGTTTTTTTCCTCCCACATCCAATTAACAATCAGATTGATGATACAGTTATATGCTTATAATCAACTGACTAAAAAAGTAATATTACTGGGTCAAATTCCCTCAGTTTCCCTCTCTCCCTGTTTCCCTCTTCCCTTCCCTTTGTTTTGCTATGTAGAAAGTATCTTTGTCATTTTACTAGAAATCCAGTCAAATTTAACATAAAACAACAGTATACAGGAAATGATAATGGTCAACATTCATATTTACCATAGAGAATATCAAAATAATGTAACATATTTTTACTCATGCACTTTTGGTAAAGAATAATATAAAGATAGTTCACTTTATTACCATTATCAATGCAAAGAGTTCCTTTAAACTATTAAAAGCCAATACCATTTACTCATAAAAACATGGAGTCTCCTATGTAAACATTTATCCCATTAAAAAGGTGTGCAAATGGATGGTCATTTTGCCTCTAAGAAACTAAAAATATTTTAAAATATTTTATATTTAAGTCTAGTGGACATTACCCCTTTTACTGTAAATATGACAGTGCTTTCATTCTGCATAGGCAGACTCTGTGAAACTATATGTGGGAATGCTTTCAGATTCTCTGTAGACATGTAGGGAAAGTTTATGAGCTACACACATGGTGCTATTCTGATCATTTATCAGACTGAGGAAATATGGCTTGAAATTAATTTTGGCTAACTCCCAAAGTGAGATTACTGTTGCCAAGAAGAGATAAATCGTTGTTTTCAATATTCATACGAACTTGGCACTGCCCCTGAATGCTGTTCTTGATTGGAAGGCCAAAAAGATTTTGATTTATGTTGTTTTGGGAATGTGTCTAGCATCCTATGATGATGACTCTGAAGAACACTGTGCTTGCACCCTTCTATACTTTGGTCCGTGAGCCAATATTATTAGTATAAATAGAATCTTTGCAATAGAGATATATGGAAGACATATGCTACTTGGTCTATGCAGATATTGTGTCTATGAAATGCTATTTAATATTACTGAGGTCCAATACTTTAATATAAATATCAGAATATCATACTTTCAGCTACTCAGAAATGCTTGTTTTCTCTGGAGTTTTATATAAGACATTGGCAGTATATATTAAAGGATTTTGGCAAGTATTTTTTATTTTTTAATACTTAGAATCAAAGGCCCTTGCCACATAAATTACTAAAAATAAATGACACTAAACGTTGTAAAAGTTGGTTTTTGATCTCTCAGATGAGTTATGCAATTACTTCCTCCAAATTATGTCTCCAATTTCTGAGGATGTTGCCACAATTTAAATGGAAACTAAACAAGTTTTAAGAAAATGTGTTTGCCTCTACAAATACAAATTTTCTTTATAGAAACCTACTCTTAATCTAAAGAAATTTTAACTTCTGTTGTGGCAGAAGTCCATTTTTTCTGCTTAAGAATTATGAGTAACTTTAAGTCATTTAAATAAATCTAATTATTTTAAAATAATTAAAAACCCTTACTTTTTTTTGAAAAATTGCTATATGCATCAATTTTTGTAGGTGTGTCCAACTGAAGGAATGAGTAGCACTGTCTACTCAAATGTTATAATAGTTATAATCACAGAATAATAAAGAGCAGTTCTCATCGAGTTGAATGAACATTTATTATATACTAGAAATAAAATATCTCCAAAGAATATCTATATTTGTGTAGACAATGTCTACAATGTCTATGAAACATGATACTACCAGGCAGTTCCGGAAAACTAGCTTCAGTTGAATCCAAATCATGTCTCTGCCATGTACCTTAACTCATTTTCACTTTTGTTCTTCGTGCTCATACTGTTTTCAATATGGCAAGCTGATGAATTTTTGTTTTTCCAAACTTATTCTCAGTCTTTGGCAAACACTGGGTCTTTCTTCAGGCCTAGCCTTCTCACAAGTAATGTGAGGTAACAAAATAGCCTTAGTTCTTACACTGACACAAATTAATTTTATTTCATTTACATTAGCAAACACAAATTTCACCATAAATTATTTGATTGCTTCATAAAATTAAGATTAAAGTATAAAATTATAAAACCTTTGGTAGGATAATTAAAATTTAAACCCTTCTAAAAAGAAGGGTTTAAATCCAATTTTACCATTTCAAATCTGTTTTTTTTAAATCTATGAGGCATTCTAGCGTCAGCAAGATGTGACTATTACAAACCACCAGTGTTCTGTTAATCATTCATATTTTAGAAGCACATTTCCTTTACCATTGCATATAGATGGGTTCTTCAGAATTTATTCTTTCTACAGTTGTTTTTCTCTACATCTACTATCTTGAAAATAAATTCATAGACTTGCATAGCTTTTCTTTTAATAGCATCTTTAAAGAAGTCTCATGATGCATCAGTTGCAAGTCTTGGCAAGACTTCTTTCAACAAAATCTTCATTTGTCATTACTCACCCACCTTTGGCTAAGAAAAAAGGAGTAGAATTATGGTGAGATAAGAGAGGCACAGTCATGTAAGAGTGGGTTTGGGTCCTGTCTTAATTTAAAATAAGAATAATTGGGTCATGGTTAGCATAATAATTTTGATTTATGAAATATTATTTGTCATGTTTTGAGTTATCTGGGACATAAGATTTTGTACATGGGATAAGTATACTATTCATCTCAATGTTATTCTGGATTTGTTTGAAAAAGTATCTTTATACCTCATTACTTTGTGTCAGAGAAAGACTATTTCAATATGAAGAGAAGGTAATAATGACATTTTATTGAGAGAAATGCACAAATGGTAAAGCAGTAAAGTATTCGAAAATCACTGACATGTTCTTTGAGTTAGAATGAAGGGCTCCTTTGTGGTGAAAGATAGGTTACTTCACCAGCTAAAAATGTGACTAAGGCCAAAATGACCTGCTCATGAAGATATCAATTATCTTAGGGAAGAACAGCAATAAGCATATGGCCTTTATTTAAAAACCCTAAAATGAGAGATGGAAGATTGGTTTGATATGAACTTGGATCTTTTCTGAAGTTAGGCAAAGGTTTTTTTTTTTTTTTTCTTTTCAGTTGCTGCATTACTTTTAATACTGAGGTTGTCTTTTATAATCAATTCATTATTTGCCTTAAAAAAAACCCGCACAACAATAAAAATGTTCCTCTTTTTTGAAGGGAGGTGTGTGTGGGATCTGGGAAAGAGGGGGCCCAGGGAGAGGCTGGGAGGAGAGAAGAGTGGGGAAACTGTGGAGATAAGATAAAAGAAGTATTATTTCTTAAAAGTGAAATAAAATTGCTTTAGAAAGTCACTATTTTCAAATGACCTCATCAACTATAAATAACCCTAAAACTATATTTAAAAAATATTTGAAAGAAAATCTCTAATACCATTTTGAAAATATTTCAGGAACTATTTTGAATAAAGTTAAAGAGCTCAGGTGTAATTTGGCCACATGTTCAATTGGAAGTATGATATTCATAACTACTCTTTGACTATTCAGAATTCAGTATAGCGCATTTCCCAATGATATTCTAGCCATACATGTTTCTCATGGCACAGACATAAATTTTTAGGTTGACATACCTAGCATATAGTAAATGTTTGTTAGGGTTAGTGAATATGAACAACAACAAATCCATGCTTGCATTGCATGACATGCTCTACAAGGCTGGAGGAGGTAAGAAGTGAGAAAAATCTTGGTCATCTAGTTTAATATTATGAAAATAAGGAAAGTAAGAGACAAAGGAAACAATTATAGTAAAATTACCAGATAAAAACATAAGTCATAAAAATATATGAAGATATTTTACACAATAACTCTGAAAGACAATAGAAATGATTTATACTTTGAATCATGAGTAATTCTGTTTTCAGCAAAATGGATTTAAAAGTTTAAGCTCATCATATTGTTTAAATTGTTCATATTCTATAAGAATTGTTAGAATAACTTGACTGTTTCCTTTGCAGTGTCCTGAAAATACCATGTTCATTTAAGTCTGCAAATGGTAGAATCGCCATTTTAAAAGCAGAATGACATCCATTTGATAATCACTCACTTATGGAGAGGTCATAGAGATCTGGAGCTGTGTGTTTGAGAAGGACAACCAGTTAAAACCACAATTTTATCTTCATTGTGTTTAAGAGTGCTTCACTATTTATACTCATTGAATTCTCTCAGAGGCCTTTGAAAAGCCCAGAGAAAACAAGTCATGTACATAATTCAACATCATCCTCATATCCAGTAATATAATCATGGCTGTGTTTTGAAACTGGACAAACACCACATACTAAAGATGCATAGAGTAAGGAACAAAATAAACAAATTTTACTGTATGGAAAAAAAAAACTAAAAAAAAGGGATGACTGGAAAATCCATATGCTATTTAAATTATTTTCATACTAGAATGTCTGTAATAATTGTATGGTGATTTTCAAGAACAAATCTTCTTGGAAATTATACAAAGACAGAAAGATAAGCAAATCTGTACTCATCAACAAGTCAAAACATTTGATTAGAGTTCAACAAAAAATATTCATAATTTTGGTTTATTTTCTGTTGGATTTATTAATAATCTTTATATATTTATATATGTATGGCTTTGAGCAAAGACAAAAGAAATACTCTAACTCTTCGCTGATCATACAGTGGTAAAGTTCAGCCACTGTCCTATCTTCTCAGCAGCAAAATACCATAATACAGTTCTTTCTGTATAGATTAAAACTCCACACCTGAGTTTAACTATGTACAGAGAAAAAAGGTCATGTTCTCCTAGCACTGTACCTTTAAATTACAGAAACATCAGTCACTTTCTCCTTGATCTAAATATACATATATATATACATTCATACATATGTGTATATAATTTACCCTGTACCATTTTTTTAGATGAACATATAAAGCTTAGGGTTCTTTGTCCATTCTAGTACAAAGTGAATAAAAATTTTATGGTTGCACTGAATGACGAGGCAATTCAATTTTGCTGATGTTTCCCAACAGTGCTAAAAAAATTTATATATAAAAATACTTTACTACCAAACCCATTAATCCTGTCAAATGTAAACCTTTAATAATTTAAAAGACTAAAGCATGATCTTAATAAGAAGCTAACTTTTATATTTTAATAAAATAAAGGAGTTTTGTATTGATATGTAAATGGTCTTGCAATTTTCCCATAGATTCTAGGTAGACTGAACAATTTCTCTCTTACATTATTTCCAACAGTCTGTCATTGGTCACCAGCATGTCAGTATTAAATAATATCACCTTGCCAAGCATTGTTGATTGCTTCCACACAAGTTAGGATCTGTTGGCAATTAAGCATGACAATCCATTTTGGTTTCATAGGTGTTAGATCCCTTAAAGGCTTAACACTTAACACAGATCCACTTTAGAGCTCTTGCTTCTGCCTTTGTCCTCTGTCCTCAAGTCTATCTGGAGGCCCTGTCCTAACAGAATGTGTGTTCTTAAATGGATCATCAGTACCTGTGCTCCCAAAGCCCACCACTCCAGGTTACTCTCCCGAGTTACTGTCAGAAGTCAGACATTGGGAATCTTGCCGTTTTGTTCTAGTCATCAACCACATGTGTGGGATCCAGTAAACACACATGATCACTAAAGGACTTCTCTAGAAGAGGCTGATGCTCACAGAAAGAATTAAGGAAACAAATGAACAAACAATGCTTACGGACAGCTCAGCTTCGACCTTGCTTTCTGTCACCAGGTCCACATTACTTTCAGCACATTTAAAAGAGCAAACCTCCTGTCTATCTAAGGACTATGTTGGTTACCACATGCCTTAAGATTTACTAACTGCTTAGTTACAATATACATAGGGCAAAATGTGTATTTCCAAACAGATGTGATGATATATTATATTTATTTCTTCACATTAACATCATAGTAAACTACCAACTAACATGAAGACACAACACATTTAACTCCAAACCAAGCTGTGATTTGCAAATAATCATTTAAATGATAATAACAGTAATAATATTAAATTAAAGCGAAAACCTCACTTCTAGATTTAAGTCAGAGATCCAAGTCAGCCTTATAAGAATTTTAAAAGAGGCAATTATTGAATTATTATACTCTTCTAGAAGTGAGAAATACTGTAAGCCATTTCTTACAATAATTGGTTTGAATCTACTTTTTTTTTCTTTTTTGCCCCAAAAAGCATGCCAGGACTAGTTTCAGATGCTTGATTATGTCAAGAAGGAAGAAAAGTAATGATTTTTGGTGTAATACAAGCAATTTGTAGATTCAAGCATACAATTTTGCATAAAATATTGCAGGTTAAAATAATATTGTAGGTCTCAAGCCATTGCATTACATTTGAACAATTGTCACAATTATTAGGTTCTGTGAAATTTAAAACTCTAACTTTTGAAGTGAAGCAACAAAACTAAATTCTTAGTGACTTTTACCTTTATACAATACAGAATAGTTACGTTTACTTGGGTTGGAAAAGTTATTTACAACTAACATTGACTGAGTCTTGGTAAAAGTCCAAAACACATGACGACAAATACCTCCTCACCCTTTTGCAGAAATCAAGGAACATGTTTGAGGTTAGAGAAAGCCTTAACAGTGGCAATGTTAGTCTCCTATAGTGGCTGTGCATGGAGTGTATCCCTTTACTTAACTCAAAATTTAAAGCACCAAAATACAATTTAGAGCTATAAACTGGGATTAGTTTAGTGAATCCCGCAAAATTAACAATCTAGATGCAGAGGCAGAGCTAATGAAAGAAAGTTTTGATTGGTGCTATTCTGGAACTAATTGGAGTTGCCTTTTTTAAAATCAGAGTTTTGTTCCCATTGATTCCAAGAACTCGTCATAAAAAGGAGAAATACATATAGCAAAGGAATTAAGGAAAATATTAAAAATCAATTGTCTTACAACAACATGTTAAATCCTTTAATGGTTTTAAAGAAAGGAACAAATGTAACACTGAATGCTATACAAGTCTTTTGAACGATTTCTTGGGTATTTAGATATATATGTGTGTGTATATTAAATTGTATATGTATATATGTTTTTACATTTGCATGTAGGCAGGAGCTGTCTAAAATATCTTTTCAGAATAGGCTATAGGGATCTATCATGAGATAGAATAAAATAATATCTGAGAATATTCTGTTTATTAAGAGTGTTTCTTTTCTGCTTTGACAATCAGCAAGAATCATAAATTCGAAGCAAAACGTGGCTTTTCTGCATCTGGGTCTGTGTTTAAGACTGACGGAGACTCTCTCTGGACAGCTGCTGGTGGTGGGGGTGCAGGAGGAACTCCTCGGTTTGGGGGGATGGCTCCCGAGGACATCTGTCGGAACAAGGTGACACGCTGCGGCACTGTGCTCCTAGCCCCTGCCTGAAGGCCCGTGCTGTGGACTGCCGCCACTGGCTGAGGGATGGAGGCCAGGGACTCGCCCACAGTGGGATGAGGTCTGGAGATCATAGTGGAAACCTCGTGGGGCAGGGACGGCTGCGAGGCCGAGAGGGGCCTGACTTCTCTGGTCAGGTTGGTGTTATGAAGCGCTTGCGTGCTCTTGTGCACCTCATTTTTCGGTGTGGAACTACTAGGTGTCTGTGGCTGCGGCTGCGGCTGCGGCTGCGGCTGCGGCTGCGGCTGCGGCTGCGGCTGCGGCTGTGGCTGCGGCTGCGGCTGCGGAGTCTGCTGTGCAGGGGACTGCTGTAGCTGCTGCTGTGGGTGCTGCATGAGTGACAGCTGGGAAGCAGTGGGAGAGGCGTAATGGAAAGTTCGCGTGGCCAGGGGGCTCTGTACAGGAGGACTGCAGACTGCCGTGGTATAGGAGCAGGGGGAAAGGATGGCTGAGGGTTGGGGTGTCTGTGTGCTGGGGCTGGGCGAATGTAGGTTGCTGTGAGATAGGCTGGTCGCAGTGTAGACTGGTGGAGACTGTGTCCTCATGCGGGAGGTTGGGGTTGTGGTTGAAGATGTGCAGTTCAGGGCTGTCATCTGGGGGTAGTTGATCGGAGGGATAGCTTGTACCATCTCTCTGTCATGTTTCACAATCTGCTTCAGGATCTCGTTCTCCTGGTTGTTGAAAACACCAGTGTTCAGATCCTTCTGGAACTTCTGCAGGAGAAGGGAGTTTTTCTTGCCTATCAGCAAAGAAAAAAAATAGGCATTTAGACAGGCTGGAAAGAATTAATAAAGCCACGCAAGACTGACTGCTCCAGGGTGATGTATGCCACCGTTAGGACCAATGGGTTTAGAAGTCAAGAACGCAATCTGTCACAACCAAACAGAAATAAAATTTCTGCCTCATGTATAATTTTGCATCTGCTTAGAAATCTCACTCTGTACTTAAGAAAAATTGGAAAGACTAAAGATGGCAAAAATGAAAACTGCTTTCTAGAGGAAATGTACACGTTTTATAGGAGAGTTATTTGAGGGATAGAGGAAAAGGCGTCTTTGGGTCAGGCTGGGTCTAGAATCGTTATTTTTAATTTCAAGTTGTGTTTGCAAGGCAAGGCAATGGAGAGTGAGAGCCAGCACTGGAGTGTTGCTTTCAGACAAGGCAACAAAAAGCTTTAAGTAGAACCATTTGTCCAATGCTCAAGATCCTGAAGCAGATGTATTTATCATATTTATGACATGGCAAGGTTATGATCACAGCTCAGAAATCTGGGTTAGAGGACCTAGGACCCCTGTTCAGGTGTAGCCCATAAGCAGCTTAGTCTCCACGTGGGTTCTCTAATAAGGGGAGTAGGGGTTGTCTCTGACATGGACTCTGTTGCCTGCTTTTTTATCACCTCCCCCTGTTGGGGTGTCCTTCCCAGGCCACAGAGGAAGAGGATGCAGGCAGTTCTGATGAGACTTGATAGGCTGGGGTCAGATGGTAGGGGAGGTGGTCCCCCCACCCCTTTCTGAGGACTATAGGAGAGGGATGGATGGGAAGAAGGAGGGTGGGTGGGACCTAGAGGAGATGAGGGATGGGGCTACAATCGAGATATAAAGAGAATAAATTATGAACAAATAAATTTGGATTAGGAAGTAAAGTGGCTGTAAAGACAGGAAAGAATTCTGATTGTGAAGCCTTTGCTATAGTTAACAAATTGGCTTCATCTGTATCATCTTTGTACCTGTAAGAAAGATGGTCCCTCAGACAAGACTCAGATCACTGAATCAGATCGTTTTATTTTTATTTTTTTTTCTTTTTTTAACTTATTTTTATTTCAGTTTATTTACTTTACATCCCAAGAGCGGCTCCTCCCTCCTTTCCTCATAGTCACTTCTCCCTTCCCCTCTCCCTTTCCCCCAGAAAAGGGGAGCCCCTACCCCTAT
This sequence comes from Meriones unguiculatus, assembly GCF_030254825.1. Classification (NCBI taxonomy): domain Eukaryota; kingdom Metazoa; phylum Chordata; class Mammalia; order Rodentia; family Muridae; genus Meriones; species Meriones unguiculatus. The sequence goes on along the minus strand of NC_083354.1, from coordinate 92,348,578 downwards.
ATCAATCCTCCCCAGAACATCAAGTCAGACACTGTTTTATACACAGTTTCTTGAACTTTTTCAGAGATTCAGCGTTTGACCAGTTTCAGGTACCAATGATTCTTAACTCTAGCTGACTGTTTCTCTGATCTCTGGAGCTGCAGGACATCATGATTGTCAGTGCATGCCAATTACATGTGAACAGCCTGATGTGGGGTCCAGATTTTACCATTTGCAAGCAGATTTCCTCAGGCGATGCTTATGTGCTGGCACACTGAGAATCAACTCATGAGCATTCCTCTCTCCTGTGCAGGTGGCCCCGAGGATGGGAGGGGTCATGAAGAGCTCTGTGCCCCTCAGCTCACTCCAGGACACAAATGAGTGTTAGCTCTACTTACTCTCATTTTTTTTTTTTTGAGAGTTTTGTAGTTGATAGGCATTCCCTGGCATAATCCCAATTAGAATCAACAGCACGTTGGTAAAAGAAATAAAATAAAAATGCAGAGGACACTATGATAACCCTGCCCGCTGAATAAACTATGCAGGGCACATAAGGCTCACGAGCAAGCAAGGGGCCTCCAGGGCTCTGCAGCAGGTCCTCTGCACATACACTGTGGCTGTTAGCTCTGGGGGTCGGGGGGGGGACTTATAACTGTGAGAGCGATGTGTCTGACTTTTTGTCTGCTCTTGGGACTCTTTCTCCTATTGGGTTGCCTTGTCTTATTATATTTCGTTTTGTCTTGTGTGGTTGCTGTATCTTGGAGGCCTGCTCTTTTCTGAAGGGAGAAAGGGGCCTGAATCTTGGGGGAGGGGAGGGAGTGGGTAGCTGGGAGGAGTAGTAGGAGGGAAAACTGTAGTCAGGATGCGTTGTATGCAAAAAGAATCTATTTTCAATAATAAAAAATAAGAACACACAAAAAGTAAGAACACACAGATGCAAAAGAAAAATTATACCCAAATGAGCACGGTAAATGCAAAATGGATAACTTATTCTCCACTCCTAAATAGTATCATTTCAAAAATAACTGAGTATATTTTCAACAAGGTGCATTATGATAATTTTCTTGGATGCTGGGGAAAGTGATTATTTTAAATCATTGTCAAAATCGGTATAGCTTCTTTCCTCAACGCTCCTCTAATTTCCCAAAGACTCTTCTGTTAGTATTGGTAATGGATACAGATGTTTATTTGATATTGAGATGCACACTGTTACTTTGTATTTGAACACTCAGTGTTTCATAATTAAGTTAACTTTATCCACGGAAAGAATTAAAATTGGAATATTTTTTTTCAGTGTCAAAAATACAAATGTTTGGTGCTTACTAGCAATGTTATTACTTATACTATTGAATAAAACCATTTTGTGTAATTTTCTTGAAAAGTTATAATTTTGAGGAGAATAAAGATGAACCAGATTAATAGAAACTACTGAATACGCTAAACTATAATAGTTTATCTAATGATGTCCACTTGGTTTAATAACTCAGTCTCAAACAGAAATCAGTCTTTGTGTCCAACTCGAACATTCATATAACAAACACTTAGGTCGTCTTCAAATCCTAGTTTCAGAGATGTCTTCTTATTTTTTGTGCTCTATCTCTCTAGATACTATGTCCTGTTAACTTGTTGTCTGTGTGAACTTTTAGGATGTTTCTTGTGCCCAGTGTAAGGTCCACATAGTGCTTTTACTTTACATCATCTATTTAGAATCTGCCATTCTGGCATACGTAGAGGGAAAGAAAGATGAGCAAGAAGCTGTCTTAGAGTAAGAGCTTACCTTTGGAAGAGTGAACTCCTGATGCACCTGTTTGTTGACTTCTAACTGACCCCCAAATCCATCTGCTTCAGGTATATTTACTCCCTCCTTCTGCCCTCCCCTTCAATATGCACACATTGCGGACCAAGTATTACAACTCTAATGGTGAGTTAGAGATGCTTTCTTCATTCATAAAATTTAGTATTTTTCTAGAACAGTTACCATAACAAAGAAAGTGCCATGAGAAGGGAATGTAGGAGACTGTATGAGAACACATCAAGGGAATTTAGACTTGTATGTGGTGGGAAGCCCAAAAACATTTTTACAGGGAATAGTGCTTAAGCTGAGTTGTGGATCTCACGCAGAACTACGCTAAGAAACAGGGGAAGGAAAGACAAGGTGGACAAAAAGGTTAAGGTTTGAAGAATGAATACATACTATCATATTTCAGTGTATTCTAGGCTAGCGAGGATATTTAACAGCAAGACATGACCCTACTTTGCTGTGGAAACTACACAAATCCTGAGATAACTAGTAAGTTCTATTTAATATAGTTTTGTTTTGTAGCAAGGCATACGTCATAACATTGAAGTTTGCAAAGTAAACACCTATGTAGGGCATATCTACAGAGGCTTATTTTATTTGAGTCTGTATTACAAACATTTTGACGTATCTGACGATACTGATTTAGTTGCACAGGTTTTTAACTTTTTAATGTAGGTATAAAATGTAAAACTGGCCCTTAAAGATAAAAAGAACCTTATGATGAATTTGGAATGTAATACAGACTCATGTTATTGGCTTTAAGTGCTATTTTATTGCTGCTATCTAAAATTTCTATCAGTGTGTTTTACCTGAAGACTCAAACTGAAGTGGTTTCACTTTGGTTATCATTTTGTGTAGCTAGCAAAAACAGACATGAACAAATCAATCCAAAGCTCTCAGAAGGATCCGGCACCACTTCAGATCTTTCTAACCAGCGACTTGCTACACAGCTATTTGCTATTTTTTTTCTCCACAGAAACTAACAAGGGATCTATGCAGCAGAATTTGAAAGTAACACTAAATTGTGCTTGAGGAAAGTGGAAAGCTAAAGATTACCTATCCGATCTAGTCGGTCAATAGCAACCGTCTCGAAGGCTCGTCTCATCATTGGATATTCCTCCAAGACCTCATTAAAATTGTCCACCGAAAGGGAGTAAAGACGACAGTATGTATCAGCTCGAACACTGGCAGTGCGCCGGCCCTTAGTCAGTAGGCAAATCTCTGTAAAAAAGAAGAAAGAATCATTTGATTGGTAATATTCCTTTCTAAGTTTTTAATGCCTTCTACAATTAAAAAATACTCATGTGAGTATTGAATGGTTAGAAGCATTAATTTTCCATTGATCAGGAAATTAATCTGGCTATTAAAACCACGTGAATGTTAATGTTCATTTTTAAATTTTGTTTTACATATGATAATATACCTACAATTACAATTACTCTTTACATTTCCTCCCATCATACTGTCCCACATACATCTACCCCACTCTCTTTCAAATTCATGGCCTCTTTTTTTACATTGTCATTACAAGTATATATGTAATTCATACATTCATATAGATAGATAGATAGATAGATAGATAGATAGATAGATAGCTTGGCCAATCCATATTATTTGTATGTGTTTTTTAGATCTGACCATTTAGCACTGGAAAATACCCATTTTAAAGATTGTGTTTTTAAACAATAGAGCCTTTGGGAGAGAAAAAGTTTCTGCTCTAAAGAAAAGGGGTGGTAGTAGTGGTGGTTTGTTTTCAAAGACATTAAGAAATACATAATGGAATTGAAAAAAGTTATAATCAGAAGTTTTTGTTAACTCTAGAGGGCAGGAAGCAGATAGTATGTTGTACAGAGAATCAAGAGTGACTCGAAGCACTTTGGTTTACTTTATGTACTCTGACTTAAAAATGAAGAAAACATACAAATGTGGCTTCCTAATTAAATACCACCCAAAAATTTGTCACTAAAATTAATATCCTTCTAACCACATGTTTCTAATTAGAATTTTCAGTTTGCTAACTAACCTATATTATTTTAAAAATTTTATTAACTAAATCAAATTATTGTAGGCTTTGTCTTCCTTTAAGCTTAGAAGTAATCATTTCTTTCTTTTCCTCCTTTTTCTTCTTTTCTTCTTCCCTCCTTTTCTTTTTTCCTTCCTTCCTATTCTTCCTTCCTTCTTTCCTGCTATTCTTCCTTCTTTCCTTCCTTCCTTTCTTTTTCTTTGCAATGACCCCTTTGAGCACATGGGATGGCTTGAGTAAAGGCACTTGCTGTCAGCACTAACAGCCTCTGTTCAATCCCTAGCACCCATGTTTCAGATGCAGAGAAATGGCACAAATTGTCTCCTGGCCTCTCTCTACATATGTGCCATAGCGCATGCCCGCCCATATGTATGCATACACATATAAACACATAAACAAATAAACAAGGACATGCAACAAACACAAATAAACCGAATCGTAAAGTTTCTTATATAATTTGAAATATGTGTTGTTCAGTGACGGTTTTTATTTGATACTCAAAGTTATGGAAATAGTGCACAGGCAGTACAATATTTACAGTTTTATAAGTTATACTTATGTATATAGATCAAATATATAGAGAGATGCCAAGATGGCAGCAAAAAAAGACAAATGAATAAACAAACCAGACAGCATTCTTCTTCTTCCCCAGAAGTCTGAAACCTGACCATGGAGGCTTTGTACAGCATTAACACTTTTTTGTGGATTCAGCTACACACATCAAAATGCGTGTGGTTTTTAAGAAACTCTTGTTTTGGTGTAGTATGAAGGGTTTTGGCCCAAGGGTTTCAAATGTTCAATTGTAGCTTAAACTGATGGCGCTTAATTGAGAAACTATGATACCATGTTCTTTTATTGAGATGTACATAAAACAATGTTGACTTCTCTGCTAGATATATTTGTAGTAGACCTTGCATATATCTAGTCTAAGTCACACAAAACTATTTCTAAGCCACACAAAATTATTCTTAACTCAGTACGTGTAAGCACTTCTTTAAGCGAGGGGCCATGGAGTATCTCAGTAGAAGAGTGTGTTTACCGACATTCACAAGGCCTCGATTCAGTCTACAGCTCCACACACAAAAGGAAGATTCTCAGCACAAATGTACTTAGTGATAAATCCATTCTCCTACAGATAATATTATAATATGTTATAATTGTCCTTCAGGTTGATTTTTCCCAGCCTGCTTTACAGGGTGATCACGGTAGTGATAAAAGGTTTCCCTTCTTTGGCTAAGAGGAAATTGTCAATAATGTGCCGTGTCACAGGTACATTAGAAAGATGGTCCCCCAGGAGCTCCAGAAGGAGAGCAACAGGACCAAAATATCTGGGCACTGGGGTCTTTTCTAAGACTGATACTCCAACCTAGGACCATTCATGGAGATAACCTAGAGCCTCTGCACAGATGTAGCCCATGGCAGCTGAGTCTCCAAGTGGGTTCCATAGTAATGGGAATAGGGACTGACTCTGACATGAACTCAGTGGCTGGCTTTTGGATCACCTCCCCCTGAGTGGGGAGCAGCCTTACCAGACCACAAAGGAAGACAGTGCAGCCAGTCCTGATGAGACCTGATAAGCTAGGTTCAGATGGAGGGGGAGGAGGACCTCCCCTGTTATTGGACTGGGAGAGGGGCATGGGAAAAGGTGAGAGAGGGAGGGAAGGATTGGGAGGGAACAAGGGAGGAGGCTACAGTTGGGATACAAAGTGAATAAACTGTAATTTATAATGAAATACATTCATTTTTAAAAAATGAAAGCTGGTCCCAATTTCTGTACCAGGAAGACTGTTGTTTGAGAGATTAGATTTGACCTAGCACACCGTGTGACTACTTTTAATAATCCTTCAGCTATGAGATGTATCATCTGCCCAATGCTATTTTTGCTGACATTCGTTAACCCTGATTCTAAACATTTAAGTCCACTTGACATTATTGTCACCTATATAAGCAGTTATTTCGCGAGGTAGGGCAAATAGCTTCAAGCATTTTCCAACTCAGAAGGATTTCACTGACCTCTAAAACAGTGTGACATTGCAGTGACAGGGAGTTAATCAGGAACTCATGATAGACTTTCTAAAGTAATGTTTTCAGCCTGAGTTCTGGAATTTTTTGTGAAAAATTCTTCTTGCTTGTTTACTGTAACTGAAGCAAATATTGCTTCTGTTCCTAAATCTCAGTATCATGAAATAAGAGTAATTAGCCATTATACAGTAAAAAGATATTTTTCTCAGAGAATTTTATCGACTTTCTAATTCATTTTCTTATAATAATGTCAGAGAAAGTATCACCTTTTTCCTTTCATATTTATTATATTTTAGGTCTTTCTATTAGTTATGCTAGAACTAATAAAATATATATATCCAGGTATAACATTATACCTAGATAATGACATTAATACCTGGATTTACCAATTTGCATATCAAACTTGTCTTACAGCAGTATTTTGGATGTCAAGCAGAATTGAAAAGGGATCTAAAATGTGGAGAAGACAAAACATTAAATACCGGTTTTGTGTTATTACGTATTCCAAATTTTATAATACTAAAACACAGACTAAAAAAGATAAATTTTAAAATATGGATATTATAAAGAAATGATTATATATTGACATACTGAATATGGTGATAAATATTCTAATGGCCCAGAATATATTGTCTTGCCACTTTCCCATATAGATTGGTAATTTCCATTTGCAGAGATGTACCAGATTATACAGTTACTATGGTTTTTCTTATCCTGTTGGCAATTGTTATATATGATTACTTACTTAGTTCATCAAAACTATTGGCTTAATAAGCAAATCATAGCTTTCACCCTTTATTAAATCGATTCACTTATCTTAAGAGATATAAATTAGTCCTCTGCCAGAGAAGTGTGTGCTCTTAGCTGATGAGCCATTGGCTCTATATTCCAGAAGTCATAAGGCTTTCATTTCATTCCAGTTGATTACAAACTCTGATGTGACATCATGTTCCTTTTCATATGTATGTTTTCACAGACATTTCCACCTTTCCTTTTCCCTCTCTCTCCAAATTTACATTGTTTTCCCATTCCGCTGTGACTCTGTCAGCTGTCTAATGTTTACGTATATCGTATATTCATGGTATTGTTCATAAATGTTTATTAAATACTTACTTAAACTTAATCTTTGGTAAGTTAAAATACTATTGATTATCTCGAGTATCTGTTGCCCCAAAACAAACAAACAAAAACCAATCGTTGTTATTTTTGTATTAGCCAGTGTGAACATACATGGATTTTTTTTTTAAGACAAAGTTTCTCTGTGTAGCCTTGGCTGTCCTGGACTCCCTTTACAGACCACTCTGATCTTGAACTCACAAAGATCTGCCTGCCTAGGCTTCCCTGCATGCTGAGATTACAGGCTTGTGCCACCATGCCCAGCTGGACTTAGATTGTCTTTTTTTTTTTCTATTTTTACTTTTTCTTTTTTAATATTATTTATTACAATTTATTCACTTTGTATCTCAGCTATAGGCCCCCTCCCTCATCTCTTACTGGTCCCACACTCCCTTCTCCCCTCCCCCCTCCACATGTCCCTCCCATAGTCCACTGATAGCAGAGGTCCTCCTCACCTACTATCTGACACTAGCCTACCAGATTTTATCAGGACTGTCTGGATCCTCTTTCTCTGTGGCTAGTTAGGCCACCTCACCAGGAGGAGGTGATCAAGAAGTCACTGAGTCCACGTCAGAGGTAGACCCTGTTCCCCTTACTAGGGTACCTACTTGTAGATTGAGCTGTCCATGGGCTACATATGAGCAGAGGGTATAGGTTCTCTTCCTGCACTGTCCTTGGCTGATTCACCAGTCTCTACAGGACCCCTGAATTATTGGCTTTGGTTCTCTTTGTGGAGCTCCTGTCCACTCTAGGTCTTTCTATCTCCCCGATCTTCCATAAGATTCCCTGCACTCTGCCCAGTTTGACTATGAGGCTAAGCACTTGCTTCGATACCTGCTGGGTCGCATCTTTCAGAGGTTATGAAAGGCATCTGTCCTGTTCCCTGTCTTCTCCTACTTCCGATGTCAATCTTGTTTGCCCTTCTGAATGAGGATTATGCATTTTCCCTAGGGTCTTCCTTGTTGCTTAGCTTTTTAAGGACTATAGATTTTAGTATTTCTGTCTTATATTATATGACTAATATCTACTTCTAAGTGAATATATACTATGCATGTCTTTCTGCTTCTAGGTTACCTCACTTTGGATGATCTTTTCTAGTTCCATCCATTTGCCTGCAAGTTTCATGATTTCCTTATTTTTAATTGCTGAGTAGTACTCTATTATGTAAGTATACCATAATTTTGTATTCATTCTTCACTTGAGGGACATCTATGTTGTTTCCAGCTCCTGGCTATTATGAATAAATCTGCTATGAACATAGTTGAGCAAATGTCCTTGATTTATGGTTTAGCATACAACATATATCTTTCAAATATATGCCCAGGAGTTGTATAGCTGGATTTTGAGGTAGCACTATTCCTAACTTTTAGAGAAAGTGCCAGGGTGATTTCCAAAATGAGGTACAAGATTACATTCCCACCAGCAAAGGAGGAGGTTTCCCCTTTCTCCCCATCCTCTCCCGCATGTGTCATCCCTTGAGTTTTTAATCTTAGCCATTCTGATGGGTGTATGATAGAATCTCAGGGTCATTTTGATTTGAATTTTTAGGATGACTAAGGACGTTGAGCATTTCCTGGACTTAAATTTTCAATGGCTATAAACCTAACAGAGAAATATCAAAGAGAAGAAGGGTGGACTCACTGACTTTTTGATTGTAACGAGCTTTAGGAAGCTACCAGATCATTCCAATTCTTTCCTTTTGATTTTAAATCTGTCAACACTCAACTCTTTAAAAGTTAATCAAACACCTTGAATTATAAATTTCTTTAAAAAGCAGCCAGCTCCTAAAATATTCATCAAATCACTTCGGCTCTTAGATGTGTTTTGTGAAGTGATTTCTTGTCAGCTCTGTTTTCCTGTGTAGCTTAATATTCTGACACAAAAGCATTACCAAAATACTTTCTCTCTTAGAAAAGATTCACTGTGCATTTATTAGACAAGTCTACCACGGAAAAAAATAAGTTATTGTATTCTCAAATACTTCACCCAACTATCTCACCTCATATAAACCTGAACATATCTCCCATGCATACATACATGTCAACAGAAATTTAATTCTATACTTTTATGGTTTGTTTAAACAAAAATAAATGATGAACTCTGATTTATTCAAAATTTTCTTGCTTGAATATTTATAGCCATCATCTGCATACCTCATTAAAAAGCATATTACGAATTTCTAAGTCTAGAACAGACCTACATTCTGCATTTCCCAAAGTTCGAAAGTGTTGTCGGCTAGTTTTTCAAGAAAATGAATAATTGTAGTTATAAGATTTATATCTGAAGCCACTATCCTTATTTGAAAGAAATTGGATAAAAGAGACAAAAAGACAGAAATTAAGAGATAACTGTAAAAACTTCCTGTTACTACTAGCATTATGTAGCCACAAGAAACACATAGTGAAGAAGCTATACGACTCTTGCTATTGTTAGAAATTCAAATATTCATCTACTCCTACTTTCATAAGAATCCCTGCACTCTCCTCAAAGTTTAGCTATGAGTTTCAGCATCTGCTTTGATACACTGCTGAGCAGAATCTTTCAGAAGCCCTCTGTGGTAGGCTTCTGTCCTGTTCCCTGTTTTTTCCCTCTTCCCATATCTGTCCTGTTTGCCTTTCTGAATGAGGATTGATCATCTTACCCATGGTCCTCCTTCTTGCTTAGCTTCTTTAGGTGTACAGATTTTAGTATGTTTATCCTAAATTATAAGTCTAATATCTACTTATAAGTGAGTATATATCATGTGTGTCTTTCTGCTTCTGGGATACCTCACCCAGGATGGTCTTTTCTAGTTCCCACCATTTGCCTGAAAATTTCATGACCACAAGGTGAGCAAAAGAACCAAAAAATCTGGGCACTGGGGCCTTTTCTGAGACTGATACTCCCACCAAGGACTATGTATGGAGATAACCTAGAACGCCTGTAGTCTGTAGCCTGTAACCTGTAGCCCATGGTAGCTCAGTATCCAAGTGGGTTCTCTAATAAGGGGAACAGAAGCTATCGCTGACATGAACTCAGTGGCTGCTCTTTGATCACCTCCCCCTGAGTGCGGAGCAGCTTTAGCAGGCCACAGAGGAAAACAAGGCAGCCAGTCCTGATGAGACCTGATAGGCTAGCGTCATAGGGAAAGGGAGGAGGACCTCCCCTATCAGTGGACTTAGGGAAGAGAAGGGAAGGAGAAGATGGAAGAAGGATGGTATTGGGAGGGGATGAGGGAGGGGGCTACAGCTGGGATTCAAAGTCAATAAATTGTAATGAATAAAAACAATAAATAAATTAAAAAAGGAATTCAAGCATTATTTATTAAAAGCTTCAAAATAATTCCAAAAATATTTTTTTCTGATTATGTCATACACTTTTAAGGGTGCATCATTAATTATAATATAGTTTTGTTTGCCTGGAGTGACATGAAGGGACTAACAACGGCTTTGAGGCAGGTAGAGGGACTATATTTCTTAGGCCAGGGGGAAGAAGACAGAAAAGCAAAAGGAAGTAAGAATAGGATAGTAGCTTGGTGCAGTGGCCCATGCCTATAATCCTAGCACTTAGGAAGATAGAGGCAGGTGGATCTCTGTGAGTTCAAGGCCAGCCTGGTCTACAAAGAGAGTCCAGAGCAGCCAAAGCCACACAGAGAAACCTTGTCTCAAACAAAACAAAACAAAACAAAACAAAACAATGAACAAACAAACAAACAAACAAAAAAGAAGACTGGGATGCAGTAATTTTGAGTATAGATTCACAGAACACTATTTATTGTTTGGGGTTCATAAACTATATAAGAATACAGAATCAATAGAGGTTGACTTGGTATAGAGCACAATTCTCTAAGAATGGAAAATGTTGTCTTTACATATGATGTTATAGCAGGATTTTTAAGGAACGAGTTTATATGTAAATTTTGTTTTGCATGGGAAAAAAATCACTGAAAACCAAATTCTTTACCAAATATTTAGGGCATAAGAATATCTATTTTTGGCTTGCAAAATAAAATGGAAAGGAGATTTTTTAGTAGTTGAAATAAAGATATGTAAGGAAGTCTTGACAAGTTTCACAGTGAGTGACAGAGATTTGCCTGAGCTAAAACCACTGCACTGAACACAGAAACAAAATTTTCCACTAGTCACTGTGAAAAGAACCTGCAACTGAACTTGACAGGTGACAGTGAACCCATGGGTTTGAAACCAGACATAAAAGAAAAGCATCATCTGTCCTTTGCGTAAAGATAAAAGGTTATTTGGGAGGAAAATTATCAAAGCTTCGACAACCAGTGAAAAATATATTTCATGAAACTTTTCCTTACATTAATCTACTTGCTCCTATTGAAAAGTCCATCAGAAGCAGGGTTTTCCTGTGTGTGAAGGTTGCCTTTATCGTAGATGTAAGAAAATCAATTCTAACTAGTCTACAGCAAGGTTCATGATTAGATACCTATTCCTGGTGGTAATTTTTAGCAGACCGAGACCAATAAAGAAGTCTGCCATTTCTCAGCATAGGGAATCTAACTATGCATGAGATATGGGTTTGGTGTACACTGCCACCCTACTGGACACTGGAATCACTGTGCTTCCTGAAGGCAATTGACTGGCTATAAACTCTGCCTGTAAAGTTTCTCTCAGAATTTATCTTTTTTCCCCTTTCTATCTTTACAAAATCTGAACTTAACCCCTGACACATCTCCCAGAATGTGCCTTGCAGATCTATTTCTGCCTCTAACTCCTTTTGGAACTGTATGTTTATCCAACATTTTGGATAGTAGATTCCACCTTTTCTATGTTCTTTTCTTCTTGATATGTCACAATGAGATCTTTGAGTATGGTGAGCCAGGGAGAGGCCAGGGAGAGGAAAACCAACATTCAAGTGTCTGTGAAAGCTAAATATTAAAAAATGACTGTATGAATAAAACTTCCAACTAAGAAAATATCTACACTCACAGATTGATTTTGAAGAAGCTAATATTATGTTGATCTTTTCCAGTCCAAGAAATATCATTCTGTATGACAACTAACAAGCAATATTAAAGTAATAATTATAATTAAATAATGCTGAAATGCTTAATTTAATTATTTTGTATGTAGACTCAAATATGTATTGACAATAAAAATCCACATCGTTGATTAGTTACTCTTGTTAGTGTTACATTGATGGATAAGAATAAGAAACAAATGAGTCAATAGGGTTGAAGGCTCTAGCAGGCACCAGCTTGCCAGTCTCCATGTTCAATGAGTTATGTAGGTGTTATCTTCAGCAATAGGACCTTACTATTAGTTTGTGGGGAGCAACCAAGTGTCTTAGTAAGAGCCTGAGCTATTTTGGGGCTTCCAAGGGGCTTCTTTGACCAACAACTCATTTATATGTAACTTATTCCTGGCATTGGAGGTTTCACTTAGTGGTAAGAAATCTCTAGTAGCAGTTTGTCATTTAGCAACTTCATTTAGACTTTTCCCATATATTTTAAGAAGGTTCTACTGTAGTGCATTTCCATATGATCCCTCAAATGGCCCTTAACCTTGGCTGTCTTTCCCCAAATTCCCTTCTTCATTACATTTTCTTTCCTCCCCTTCTCTGGTTAATCTTTCTTTTCTGCTCTTCCCCTACCCATCCCTCTCTAACTATTTATTCTATTTCCCTATTCCATGGAAGATCCTTCACTTCCCCTTAATTTATTCTTCTAAATTACTCTAAATAACCTCTGTGGTTACACTGATAGTATGTCTATCAAGGTCTTAAAACCTAATATTTACATATAAGAGAATATCTACTGTATTTGCCTTTTGGGGTCTAGGTTACCTCACTAAGGATGACTTTTTTCTAGCTACCTCCATTAGCCTGTGACTTTCATGATTTTAGTCTTTTAACAGTAGAATATTTCATTGTGTAAATCAGCAGTTCTTATTTTGTGGGTCTTGACACTATTTGGGGTTGAATGACCCTTTTATAGGGATCACATATTAGATAGCCTGCCTATCAGATATTTTTGTTATGATTCATCGCAGTAGCAAAATTACAGATATAAAGTAGCAGCAAAGATAATTTTATGGTTGGGGTTACCAGAACATGAGAAAATGTATTATAGGGTCAAAATATAGAAATGTTGAAAACCACAACAATAAATGTACATTTTCATTATACATTTATCTTTTGGTGGGTATCTAGGCTGTTCCTAATTTGTAGGCTTGGAATAGCAAGTATCTCTGTAATTGGATATAGAATCCTCTGTGTATAGGCAAAAGAGTGATTTAGCTGAATGTTGGGGTAGATCTGTTTCCAGCTTCCTAAAGAACTACAGCACTGCTTTTCATGGTGGACATTTTTGCATTCCTCTGAGCAACTAGTGAGGTTTTCCCTTACCCCACATCCTCACCAGCAGTGGCTATCCAACACAAAATAAGCTCAAAGGTATTTCTGCAGAAATTTTTGTTGTTGTTGAATATTGCTTTGCTTGATCATTATTTACCTCACTGGTCTTTTTCTTGTGTATGTGGTTTCTGATTTTCTGTCTTTATGGTTTGTGTGTGTGTGTATTTGTGTGTGTGTGTGTGTGTGTGTGTATGCTTTCGTATGCATTTGTTTTATATACCTTTTCTTTTATATTTTCTGTTTGTTAGTTTTGTTTTACTGTTGTTTGTTTTTCATTTGCCTATTAGATTTCTTAAAGAAGAGAGAAAAAATTGTATGGAGTTAGGAAGGTGGGGATGTTGGGAGGATCTGGGATGAGAAGAGAAAGTATGATCAAAATATATTTTATGGAAAAATATTTTGATAAAAATGTAGTAAATAATTAAAAAAGAAATACACAAGTATTAAAATGATGATAATGATAAGTATATGTACTTTGTATAATATTTTGTTTCATTATTTTTTTAAATTTTTTTGTTTTATTACCTATTGTAGGATAAGTAAAATTTGATGAAAAAAATAATTCTGAGAAAAATGTTAGACTAGCAATCCTATAATAAACTCTTAACAGTGAATTGATATACAATTTCATAATTAATATAAGAAATGCTTTTTATATTTTTTGAAAGTTTGCTTGCAGATCTGTAATAAAGACCACTAGAAAGCAAAAGCCTACATCTTGACTATCTGGCCATTTATAGAGTAGTTTGCTGATTACTCTGTTAGATTTTTTGCTCTTTATCTTAGATGTCCTTCATTTTAATTTCACTTAGTCAGATAAAAGTATCTATTTTGTAATTTATTTAAAAACTGAATTTAAATTATTGGAACAAAGAAATTTGTCATGGGCTAATAATGTACCACTAAGAATGTTATCACAAAAATCCTAGCAACAGATGCCCTATTATTCCCTATGAATTATCGGTCAAATGGGCCTCAGTGATCTCCAAAACAATACAGGCTGTTATTGTCTATTGGCATGGTGAAAAGATTAATCAATAAGTTATTTAAGCACTTGCTACACAAGTGTGAGGATACGATTTCAAATCCCCAGAACTGACATGAAAAAAATAAAAAATAAGATAACAACAACAGAAAAATAAATGCTCACATGAGCAATAGTGGCATGCCTATTATGGAAACAACCAACTGCTTTCTGATGGATTCGAGGCCTGTTCAACAGGAAAGAAGTTATGCCTGATACTGAAACCTTAGACAAGAACCTGTATAGGGAAAGTCTGACAGGCTTTGAGACGAAACTTACTTCATATTGTTTTTGCTAAGTGAATATGCTGTCGAAAAGCTTTCTAAATACTTTATCTATACCTATAGGTTAGAGATGCTTTCAGTCTTCATAAGAGAAGTTCTGGTTTTGTAGTGGGTGGTAGTGAATACAGTGACTCAGAACTGGCCAAAGTATGGAACACAAATGACTACTGATGGCTCGTTACTAAGTGGAGTATCTTTACAACCAACACCTTTCAAGGTTCAGAAACTAGTACAGAAGAGGGGGGGTCTGAAAGAATGTAAGTATCAAAGGATAGGAACTCAAGATTGTGTATAGAAATTCAATGCAAATGTGTTTATTTGCTCAAGACCCATACAAGGTTGACAGTGTAGCTATTTCATCCTGTATGAGGGAAGTTCTTATATGAAGTTCTCTGATGACAATTGGCAAGTTTTAGTTTATTCACTGATATGTTATTAATGCTCCAACATACATACCTCCCCTACCATGCTTCTTAAGCAACCTTATTTAATCTTAGTGGAGGATGCAGAGAATGCAGGGTGAGGAAAGAAGGCAGAGACAGAGAGGAAACAGCGACGGAATGACAAAGACAGACATAGAAGCTAGGAAGCAGCATGTTGGAGAGAAAGGTTTCAGTGGGAGAGGGAGAAAGATGTAAGAGGGTGATGACGGTGAAAATGACCCAAAATTCATTACATATGTATGCCTGAAATTGTCAAAGATGTTTTTAAATCTAAAAAAGTCTAAAAAACAGTAATTTAAAGAATATAGAAGCCATGTATTAACCTGTGATTTTTAGCAAAGAAAAGCATTGGGTCAAATAACGGAATAGTTTAGCCACATGACAGATTATATTTTGTATTAAAAACAACATTCCTAACTCATTTAGCTCACAGGAAAAAAAACAACCCATGAAGTTCTACCATGGGAAATGGTCTGGCATTCATCCAGTGAAAAGCAACTTGCATTCTCTCTAAAATCTTAACTGAGCTGTGACTATACTCTTTCCAAGCCGTGGCTACAAGATTTTCACATGACCCGATATCCAATAAACAAATATGTGATTTTCATGGTTTTGGAGGAGAGAAAATTCAGCGGATTTTTGTCTTATTTATTTATATTCATTCATTTCTGCTTCCTCCCCTTTCCCTAGCCTGTCTTCTCTCACCTCTCCTCTCCTCCAGATCCACCTGCCCCTGCCTCCCCCCCAAAAAAGAGCATAGCTCCCAGAAACATCAGCCAAACAAGGCATAACAAGCCACAATAAGAACAGAAACATACCATCACATCAATGCTGGGCAAGGCAACCCAGTAGGAAGAGAAGGGTCCCACATATGTGTTACAGCAGAGTAGCTTGGTGTTCTTGTTTTGTTATTATAATAAAAAGTAATTAGAGAAGATTTGTTCAATGTGACCACATTGGGAATAGGAACAAAGAGATCCAGAAAACCCTCAAAGTTTGTCTCTGGCTCCTGAAGTGAGATCAAAGTTCAAATAGAAGGCCAAGAATATGCATGTCTAAGCAGTCCTAGCTTGGGTATGTTTTATTTTATTTTTATTTTTTCATTCATTTTTAATTTCTTTTTATTTCTTCTTTTCTATTTTTTTTCATTTATTACAATTTGTTCAGTTTGCATCCCAGCAGTAGGCCCCTGCCTGCTCGCCTCCCAATCCTGTCCTCCCTCCCTCTTCCCTTCCCATGCCCCTCTCCCAGTCCTCCTCCCCTTCCATCTGACCCTAGCCAATCAGGTCTCATCAGGACTGGCTGCATTGTCTTTCTCTGTGGCCTGGTAAGGCTGCTCCCCTCTCAGGGGGAGGTGATCAAAGAGCCAGACACTAAGTTCATGTCAGAGACAGCTCCTGTTCCCCCTATTAGGGAACGCACTTGGAGATTTCCTGCACTCTGCCCAAAGTTTGGCCATGAGTCTCAGCATCTGCTTTGATACCCTGCTGGGTAGAGTCTTTCATCAGCCCTCTGTGGTAGGCTTCTGTCCTGTTCCCTGTTTTCTCCCTCTTACAATATCCATCCCGTTTGTCTTTCTGAGTGAGGATTGATCATCTTATCCAGGGTCCTCTTTCTTGCTTAGCGTCGTTAGGTGTACAGATTTTAGTATGTTTATCCTATATTATATGTCTAATATCTATTTATAAGTGAGTATATACTATGTGTGTCTTTCTGCTTCTGGGATACCTCACTCAGGATAGTCTTTTCTAGTTCTCACCACTTGTCCGCAAATTTCATGCTAAACAGAGATTTCTCAATAGAAGACTAGAAGAATATGGCAGAGAAACACGGAAATGCTCAACATCCGTAGTCATCAGGGAAATGCAAATCAAAATGACCCTGAGATTATACCTGACACACATGAGAATGGCTGAGATCAAAGACCCAAGTGACAATACATGCTAGAGAGGATGTGGAGAAAGGGGAACCCTTCTCCATTGCTGGTGGGAATGTAAACTTTTACAACCACTTTGGAAATCAATCTGGTGCTTTCTCAATTAGTAATAGTGCTTCCTCAAGAGCCAGCTATACCATTCCTAGGCATATATCCAAAATATGCTCAAGTATACCACAAGGACTTTTGCTCAACCATGTTCATAGCAGCTTTATTCGTAATAGCCAGAATCTAGAAACAACCCAGATGTCCCTCAATGGAGTAATAGAAACAGAAATTGTGGTACATTTACACAATGCAATACTACTCAGCAATTAAAAACAAGGAAATCATGGTATGTTCTTACCTAGCACTGACCCCTCATTTTCTGCTCTCACTTGCAAAGTGGTCTGAGAAGTTGTTAGAACTGTGTGAAAGTTTTGTCAGGTAAACAAGGTCCCCCTCTTCTCTTTTCCCAGCATGAGTTTCCTGGGGACATTTTCATTTCTTTGGACTCCATCCTTTCAATAGCTGGGTTAAATTTCCATTTCTTTGGAGTCCATTGTTTCAAATGATAGTCTGGTTAAAGGTCTCAAGTAATTTTCAGAATATATTTGTTTCTACCAGGCCAGCAGCACTTTAATTTCTTATTTAGCATCCCAGTCTTGAGGTGGAGAATGGCTATGTCCACACTAAATACAATAAACAATGTAAGGTGAGAACACAGTGCCAGGCGCATGAATAAGAACCACTGTCATAACCTCTCAGCTTTTAGTTGCTTTTAGAAGAGCTAGCACAAACAATTTTATCTTTCACTTCTGAGATAAGACCTCATCATGAGGTCTAGGCTAGACTCAAATTTAGTACCTTTATGCTTCAGTTTACCCAGAACTGTGGTTACAGGCAAACCCTACAGTTCCTTATATGACTATTTCCATCCTGACAACACCTCTTTGACTATATTCTCTTTGCTGTTGTTTAAGTAAAAGTTATACAAAGAAAACTTTTATTACTTTATTTTTCCCGAATTCCTGTTAATGACTTCACATTCTGTAAATATAGAAAAAGAATAGACTAGTGTGTACCGTTTGAATGTGAGAAGTGTACACTGAAGTCTCGATTTTTGACAAAGAATCCAAAACCATACAATGGAAAAAAAGGCAGTATCTTCAACAAATGTACTGGTCTAACTGGATGTGTACATGTAGAAAAATACAAATAGATCCTGCACAGAAGTAAAGTCAAAATGGATCTAAGACCCCAACATAAAATCAGACACACTAAATCTATTACAAGAAAAAGTGAGGAAGAACCTTGAACTCATTGGCACAGGAGACAACTTCCTCAACAGACTATCAAGAGCTCATATTCTAAGATCAACAATCAGTAAATGAGGCCTCATGAAACTGAAAAGCTTCTGTAAAAAGAGGACATTGTCATCAGAACAAAATGACAGCCTACAGATTGGGAAAAGAGCTTCACCAATCCTACATCTGACAGAGGGCTAATCTCCAGAATATATAAAGAACTCAATAAATTAAACAACAAACCAAATAATCCAATTAAAAAATGAGGTACAGAGATAAACACAGAATTCTCAACAGAGAAATATCGAATGGCAGAGAAGCACTTAAAGAAATGCTTAACATCCTTAGTCATCAGGGAAATGCAAATAAAAGGACTGAATTTCCATCTCACACCCATCAGAATGGCTATGATCAAAAACTCAAGTGAAGAAGTTTTCAATACTTTATTAAGTCTTATTTTAAAAGATAATTGTCACGTGTCCATGAAATTTGTATTTTTTGTTCTATTAAGAAAAAAGTCATTCTTTATCATTAATAAAACAATATTTCTATTGGTCATAGAACTAACTTTAATTAATCTGCCAAAACTGACTCAACCTTTTGATTCAGTGAAAATATGATGAAACTGAATCATATGTCCCAACATAAAAGAACATTTTTTTTTTTAGCATTCCTCTGGTTATATGCTCATCTAGCCAATTAGAGTCTCTCCTGATCATGTTAATTTTTATGTCCTCAATTCTTTATTTGTTTAAACACATCAACAAAACAATTCAATTTAGCAAGTTTTGCCTTTCGTAAATAATTTTATGTTGAGTGCTGCTTATCAATACTGCAATAAATTTTATTTTCTTTTTCTCATAGTTTCTCTGTGTTTAATAACCCAGAACTTCTCCTCAATTTTTTTCTATCTTCCATAATTAAATATTTAAACCAACTGGCATTCCCTGACACTCAAATAGTAAAAACAAGTAGACATAAAAAGCTTCTATAATAATTTTAAATGGATTTATCTCATTAACAAAGTGATTAGCATTTGTTTTACATTGTTTCAAAAAGATAATACAAAAAGATTACATAATTAAAGCAAATGTCCAAAGTGTTTAATTATAGTTGCTTTGGTATCTGAAACATAATTTTAAGCTTCTGTTAAAAATATTAATGCCAGTACTTGGGAGGCAGAGGCAGGCAGATCGATATGGATTGATGTGAATCAACTTGAGATCAAAGGCAGCCTGATCTACAAAGTGAGTCCAGAACAGACAAGGCTACACATAGCAACCCTGACTCAAAAAACCAAAATAAATAAACAAATGGATAGGTAAATAGACAGATAGATAGATATAAAGATATAAAGATAGATAGATAGATAGATAGACAGATAGACAGATAAATAGATAGATAGATAGATAGATAGATAGATAGACAGATAGATAGATAGATAGATAAAAACACGTCTGCTGTGGTGCACACCTATAATCCCAGCACTCGGGGAGGCAGAGGCAGGTTGATCTCTGTAAGTTCAAAGCCAACTGGGTCTAAAAAGGGAATCCAGGGCAGCCAAGGCTACATAGAGAAACTCTGTATGTGTTTGTGTGTGTGTATGTGTGTAACGTTACATGCACACATATATAGAAATATTTATATAAGTACTATATACATACCTTACAAAAGGAACAAATTCTCAAAGAAATAGCATGCTTTTTACCTTGGAACAAGACATTGAAGTTTTTATTTCAAGGCTCATTCTGTAGAGATGAGAAGCCAAAACTATTTTCTTAAAACCTCCAAAGACTTGCCTCTCTGTTCTACCTATGGTGCAAGGCGATTCCTAGTGAAAAGCAGTCAGTTTAGGTTAAGGATATGCTAAATGTTCACAACACTTCAAAATGCCTTGTGATGCTTGATAGCTAAATCTCTTTAATGTAGAAGACAGTGTAGTCGAGTTCAAAAGATCAAAAGGGCTGAGTTTGATAAGTCACGGTCTATAGAGTCACCTTTAGTTTTATATGTTGGTGCACAAGTACAGCAGTAAACCAATGGTGGTCAAGTAACTTTAACATATTCTTAAGAGCCAGAATCTGGAAACAACCTATATGTCCCTCAACCAAAGAATAGATATAAAAATTGTGGTACATTTTCATAATGGAATACTACTCAGCAATTAAAAAAAAGGAAGTCTGCCCTAGGGCCTTCCTTGTTGTTTAGCTTCTTTAGGAGTATAGATTTTAGTATGTTTATCTTATGTTTCATAACTACTTATGAGTGAGTAAATACCATGTGATCCTGAGTGAGGTAACCTAGAAGCAGAAAAATATAATCTTACACTGTACTTTCCATATTTGAAGAATACTTTGAAAATACTACTATTTTCCAAATAAATCTGACTCAGTATTTTTTTTTCCACAAATGGACTAAAACGCATACTTAGGAAGTTGGAGAGGGTCAATTTATGGTTACTAAGTCAAATTTGATTAATTTCAATCAAGGTTTTAAAAAATTCATTTCCGAATGTTATGCTAATATTCAGATAAACAGATCACTCCTCAGTCGTAATTCTTAAATTGTTTCCAATGGACAGTATTTTACTTAATACGGTTTCAGATTCATAAAGAGTATGCAGAAAATAGAGCTTTTCATATATCTTTGTCTTCTCCCAGAGTCTTGAGGTTCCATTATCAGTGACTGACAGAAAACCAGTATCATTTGAATCCCCAATAATATTATTGTAATTTCTTTAGTTAGTATTTTATTATTTCATAACTTTGCTTTTAAAAAAGTTATTACAAACTAATCCATTGTGATATCTTTTCACAGAATGATTAGTTCATTAATAATGGTAGACCTTTAAGAGGCAGACTACATGGCTAGAAATGCACAGAATTGGGTACCGCTTTATAAAGTAGTTGTGTATTTGTCACAAGGATCTTTGACATATGCTCCCACCTATCACTATTCTGCCACAGGCAGCAATACATTCAGAACCTACTTCTGCAGAAATAGTTCTAATATGGGGGAGAAAATATGGGTTTGTAGGTTGAAAAGTGCTTTTCAGTCCTAGAAATGACAGTATGAAATTTCACTTTGGATTATTTCAAAATTGTTCTATCACTCTGAGTAAAATGTTATTTCACATATATCATGTGTTCAAAACCCAATTAGAATGAGTATGTAGTTCTGCTCTGATCCTATGGAAGCATGTGTGTGTGTGTGTGTGCACATGCGTGTGGTGTGCCTCCATAACATCTTTGTATGTGCCTATCTATTGCTATCTATTTAGTTCAGTTTCACTGAGGGCCATAGACAATAAGTAGTTCTGTGTTACAAGAAGTAATAAAATGGGGAGTGGGATACAGCTGGGATACAGAGTTAATAAAATGTAACTGATAAGGAAAAAATAAAATAAAAAAAAGAAATGTTAAATATCGATAAAGAATGTGATTATTAATCATGGAATGTCAAACATGATGCATTTGAGTTCCAGAATATTAAATATCTGTTTTGCCAAAGAAAAAAAAAGAAGTAATTAAATGTTAGTAACAAAACAGACCCTATACATTTTAATACAATGTAGGTTGCAAACTGCATAACAGATGTCTACATAAAGGCTTATTCTCAGCTTTTAAATAGACGTATAATAGGGACGAAAGATTAAAAAAAAGACACTGAAGTTATTTGTTTATTTATTTATTTATATTATTAGTTACATTGTATTAACTCTGAATCCCAGCTGTATCCCCCTCCCTCATTCCCTCCCAATCCCACACTCCCTCCCTGATCTCCTCCCTGCCCCTTTCCAAGTCCACTGATTGGGAAGGATCTCTTCCCCTTTCATCTGAACCTATTTTATCGGGTATCTTCAGGACTGGCTGCAAAGTCCTCTGCTCCTCCCTTGGGGGGTGGGGAGTTCAAAGAGCCTACCATTGAGTTCATGTCAAAAATAGTCCCTGTTCCCCTTAGTAGGGAAACCCACTTGGTTACTGAGCTACCACGGGCTACATCCGAGCAGAGGTTCCAGGTTATAGCCATACATGGTTTTTGGTTGGAGAAACAGTCTCATATAAGACCCCTGTGCCCAGATATATTTGGTTCTTGTGGAGCTCCTATCCTCTCCAGCTCCATTGCTGGTGGGAATATAAGCTGGTACAACCACTTTGGAAATCAATCTGGCCCTTTCTAGTCAATTAGGAATAGCACCTCCTCAAGACCCAGCTATGTCACTCCTAGGCATATATCCAAAAGTTGCTCAAGTATACAACAAGGACATTTGCTCAACCATGTTGTAGCAGCATCCTCCCAGATGTCCATCAATGGAGGAATGGATACAGAATTTGTGGTATTTTTACACAATGGAATACTACTCAGCAATTAAAAACGAGGAAATCATGAAAGTTGCAAGCAAATGGTGGGATCTAGAAATTATTTGTAATCTTGTAAGTTTGTCTTCTCCAAGAGTTGCCATGAGGGAACAAGGCTTTACAAATGACTTCAGAATGTGGAGGAAAGCATGTGTTATGTAATGTTGCTAATGGTGACAAGGACAGTGACGTACATCCAGGAAGCATTTCAGAACTAATTAATTAAGGGACATGAGAAATGAAAAGTGCAGCAAATGTTCCTAACTTCATTTTCATACATAACACTGACATTTCTTACTAAACATTTCCTGCTCTCCGAAGATAAAAACAAAACAAAACAACAACAAAAAACCTTTCGGAAGATGACCTCTACTAATTTCTTACAGTAAATAGAAACTTTTCCTGAGTCATCAGCATGAGCCACTGTGTAACGTGATGGGTAAAGCTCTCACCAGTGTGCTCACTGTATTCCCAATGACTAATCCATGGGGCTCATGGTTGGCTAACCCAGCCCAGCCCAGGTAGAGTGGCATATGACTGGGCACAGTGCTGACCAAAGGAATGTTCCTATCTATGACATGTTTTATTGTTTTAATGCATTTATACTCATCTTTTTTGCTATGTATTGATTTTTCCATTTAACTGTTTTTTTTAAACAAAACAAAACAAAACAAAAAAACCTCTGCTTTGATACCCTGCAGGGCAGAGTCTTTCAGAGGCCCTCTGAGGTAGGCTTCTGTCCTGTTCCCTGCTTTCTACCTCTTCCGGTGTCCATCCTGTTTGCCTTTCTGAATGAGGATTGATCATCTTACCCAGGATCCTCCTTGATTAGCTTCTATAGGTGTACAGATTTTAGTATGATCATCCTAAATTATATGTCTAATATCCACTTATAAGTGAGTATATATCATATGTATCTTTCTGCTTCTGGGATACCTCACTCAGGATGATCTTTGCTAGATCCCACCATTTGCATGCAAATTTCATGATTTCCTTGTTTTTAATTGAGTAGTATTCCATTTTGAAAATGAACCACAGTATCTGTATCCATTCTTCAACTAAGGGTTGTTTCCAGATTCTGGCTATTTCGAATAATGCTGCTACAAACATGGTTGAGCAAAAGTCCTTGTTGTATACTTGAGCATCTTTTGGATATATGCCTAGGAGTGGTATAGCTGGATCTTGAGGTAGTACTATTTCTAATTGTATGAGAAAGCACCACATTGATTTACAAAGGGGTTGTACAAGTTTATATTCCACCACCAGTAGAGGAGTGTTCCCCTTTCTCCACAACCTCTCCAGCATGTGCTGTCACTTGAGTTTTTGATCTTAGCCATTCTGATGGGTGTAACGTGAAATCTCAGGATAGTTTTGATTTGCATTTCTCTGATAGCTAAGAATGTTGAACATTTGGCAGATACTGAGACTCATAGCCAAACTTTGGGTAGAGTGCAGGGAATCATATGAAAGAAGGGGGAAATGAAAGACTTGGAGGCCGAGGAGGGCCACAAAGAGAGCAACATAACCAAAAAAACTGGCCACAGGGGTCTTTTCTGAGACTGATATTCCAACCAAGGACTATGCATGGAGATAACCTAAAACCCCTGCACAGATGTAAACCATGGCAGCTCAGAGTCCAAGCTGGTTTCCTGGTAAGGGGAACAGGGGCTATCTCTGACATGAGCTCAGTGGCCTGCTCATTGATCCCCTTCCCCTGAGGGGGAAACAGCCTTACCAGGTCACAGAGGAAGACAATGCAGCCAGACATGATAAGATGTGATAGACTAGGATCAGATGGAAGGGGAGGAGGACCTCCCTTATCAGTGGACTGGGGTAGGGGCATGGGTGGAAAAGAGGAAAAAAGGGTATGATTGGGAGGGGACGAGGGAGGGGGCTACAGTTGGGATACTAAGTGAATAAACTGTAATTAATAAAAATTAAATAAATTAAAAAACAAATAAAAAACATGGAAAACTAAAACATAAAATCCAGTTGGGCAGAATGATGCTTCCCTTCCCTATTTTTGCCTTTATTACTGTTGCCTACAGTAGTCACTGACATATTTTAGTAATTTGGGACGGATTGTTAGAGTATGGATAAATAGATAACTCAGAAAAAAATGAGTTAAAATGTATTTAGGCATCATAATCTGACTATATTTAACCCTATGCCTAGGACTTGATGAAATTCTTATACATTCTCACAAAGAAGTGGCAGATAAAAAGAATTCTGTTGAGTTGATCTATCCTATAGGAAAGAACTTTATTAACTCCATAGGAGGCGGTATGAAAGGGTCTGAAGTAAGAAGCTTCATGGCTGCCAAATCAATTGAGGTGCCTATTGTTTTTTCTTTAGTTAATTAATTTTTTTTTACTAATTACAATTTATTCATTTTGTATCCCAGCTGTAGCTCCCTCCCTCATTCCCTCCCTCTTCCTCCCTCTTCTCCTCTCATGCCCCTCCCCTAGTCCACTGATAGGGGAGGTCCTCCTCCCCTTCCATCTGTCCCTAGCTTATCAGGTCTCTTCAGGACTGGCTGCAATGTCCTCCTCTGTGGCCTAGCAAGGCTGCTCCTCCCTTGGGGGGGGTGGTCAAAGAGGCAGCCATTGAGTTTATGTCAGGAACAGTCCCTGTTCCCTTACTAGGGAACCCACTTGGATACTGAGGTGCCATGGACTACATCTGAGCAGGGGTTCTAGGTTATCTCCATGCATGGTTGTTGGTTGGAGTATCAGTCTCAGAAAAGAACCCTGTGCCCAGACTTTTTGGCTTTGTTGCCCCCTGTGGCACTCCTGTCCCCTCCAGGTCTTTCATCTCCATCTTCTTTCATAAGACTCCCTGTACTCTGCCCAAAGTTTGGCTATGAGTCTCAGCATCTGCTTTGATACCCTACTGGATGTAGTCTTTCAGAGACCCCCTGTGGTAGGCTCCTGTCCTGTTCCTTGTTTTCTCCCTGTTCCAATGACCATCATGTGTGCCTTTCTGAATGAGGATTGATTATCTTACCCAGGATCCTCCTTTTGGCTCAGGTTTTTTAGGTGTACAGATTTCAGTGCCTATTCTTACAGGATTCTTGGGAACAGGGAGGTCTTAAATAGCAAGGAAGTAGGCTTAGTTAGTGCATAACCTTTGCTACATGACAGAGATAGGGAAAGAGAGTATACATGAGTTGTGACATGTGATAGAGGTCACTCTTAGCTGTAGGGGATAGGGAGCTATTAATATTTGGCCCATAGGAAATAACAGTGTTCATGCTGCCTAGGATTCAGTTTGGATTCTGAGAAGTAAGGACTCAGGATTCTGGCCTTTAGGGTACTGTCTGTACCTTTACCCAGGTTGTGGAGGCAGAGTGGTTGAATCAGAAAAGTTTCCTTTTCATGGTAGCTCGGAGGAAAGGAAGGGTTCAGATGAGGTGCTGTTATAATAGGTCCTTATCTGGACTCTTTACATCTTTCTGTCTACTTTCTTATACTGGACTTTCCTCTATCAGAATTTTAATTCTTGAATGTAAAATTGATCATTATATATTCTTTTGATTTAAAAGCCTTCAATTCTTGTTCATTAAATATAAGAAGAAATGACAAACCTTTCTAAAGACATAAAATGGTCTTACTGGTCTAGATTCTATCTCATCTCTTGCACCATCTGCCTCAAACACTACATTCCAAGCATACCAAATGCTGTTTATCGACATCCTAAAACTCTGTCTTACTAAATTCAGCTTTTACATATCATTCTCTCTGCCTGGACTGTACGTCCCACAGATATCTGCTCATTCCATTACCTCCTACCTCTTACTAAGGTCCAAACTAGGTGTCCCCTTACTCAGGGAGCATTATTCTTGGACAGATAATTGCCTTCTTAAGTAATAATCTTTCTTATGTTCTTAATTTGCCAAATTACATTGACTTTTAGGCATGCATATTCCTCCCTGTTTACTTTTTTGAACACAGACTCATTACAGGATACAGTGACTAGCATAAAAAGTAGGATTTCAATAAGGCTTGATGAATAATTAAACATTAGTCCAAACAAATGTTGTTAGTATTTAGTAGATAAATATTTTCTAATATAATCATTATGTCAATACACCAATTAGAAAGACATTGATATGGAAAGAGAACAGATAAGGAATGAGAAAAAATGCAATTTTCTCATGTAATTGTCCATGCATATAAATATATAACCTATTTGTGAGTGGTTATTTTACACATACTGATAAAGGCCTACTGAACATATGTCTAGGACTTGGGGTTACACACATTTTAAATGGCAAGTACAGACAATTTAACTGAATAACTGATATATGAAAGATTTTTAAAAGTCTAAAATAATAGAAAAGAGTAAGAATAATCTGACCATTCATTGGGAAGGTAACATGCCTTCTGTAAATGAGTGTAAAGGAGAACGTCAAGGAATAAAAGTAAAGAACCAGAGTGACAAGTTCATGACATAGAACATTAAATAACACAAGCTTTGACAATCACATCGACCTAAAGAATTTCAACAATAAAGAAACAAAACAAAACAACATCCTTCAGAGTTAATCCCAGACCTTGGGATAATGGAAAGACACTGAAAGAGAAACCGTGTCCAAAACATGTCTCCCTGGTTGTGGTACATTCTTTTTAACCTGGTATAGCATTAACATTGAGATGCCATCTCAGGGCAGAGATCACTGTGACCCTTCAGTCATGGCAATGAGATAAGCAAAACATTAATGTTACCTAGGACTATTTAATAAGCTGGTAACTCTTCCTAGTAGAACAAGAGGGTAATGGGTAACACAGCTCTCTCCTGGGATTCCAACTACCATTCTCTCCTGCACCCTGGTTCTGTGGTGTTGGTAGAAGTGCTAGAACATTTAAGACTACAAGGGAAACCAAAGATAAGATTCTAGTAATAGAGCTTTCCTGAGATCACCACTCATAATGATGTGAATCTTCTGAGGATACAGCAGGTTTTGAGTTAGCCCTGTTCTTATAAGCAATCCTGTGCCCACAGCCCTATAAGTGAGCTCAATAAACTCAATAGTTCATCAAGCTGAATTTGGATAGAATCAGTTTTTTTTTTTTTTTGGTCTCTCTTTGGTCTACTCTCTTGCCTAAATAGCCAAGAAGAGTAACTCAATAATCAATAGAAAACATTAACTAAATTGATAGATATGTTGGCATACTAAAAGAATAAGGACCATTATACTAAAAATTCTGTATTACTCATCCAAGTCTGGTATTTAATACACATTCCAACTCACACACTCATGCACACACTTGTATGTATGAGCATACATAGTTTGAGCTTTAATGTCTTTGGATTGCTATCTAGAGATACAATTTAATCTTGATGGAAATTTTAATTGCATTTGTACATAATATTTATCATGCTTGTTATCATCATCAGACAAGACATTCTCACTAATATGTAGAGAACATTATATTCTATTAGGAATTATCGGTAATGTAAGTAAAATTAAAGGCAGATTGTGTGGAGGTTAGATTATATGCAAATACTACAACATTGTATTTAAGGAACTTGATCATCCATCCTTCTATTTTGGTGTCTCTGGGATTCCTGGGATCTACACCCCAACTGACATTAAAAGAAAGAAAACTTTATACAGGTGTTACAGTTTAGTCTTTATAATTGTCCTGCAGATTAATACTGTTACCTTTAATTTACTAGTATACAGAAGCAGAAATCATCTGATTCACTTACTTAAATACAAATAATTAGATGATGAAGGAATTTTGCAAGAACTTAGTCTTCGGAAGGAAATCCTGCTCTTATAGGAACTAACAGGCTTGAAGCAACTGAGGAAGGACCTTTGGATCTCAGTTTCATTTTCCCTGTTAACTCTATGTAGGGAAATGCCAGCTTTGCCCCCAAAATACCATATGAAAAGGAATATATATCAAGCCTTTGTTGTGGTTCATTAACAAAAATCCACTTCCTCCTGGTCGAAAAAAAAAAAATTCTGGGTTTTATTCCTGATGTCAGATGGAAACATGACATTCTGAAATGGCTCCAAGAAATCAGAACATTATATACTATGTTCTTCTCCCTTAATAGTTTATGAGTATGGCAACAACCTAACTAGGAGGCCACCCATAAGGACCTATGATTCACATGAAATCATGCTGAGAAGATGGGAGGAATAATTGTCCCCTTCATGGGATAATGGACTCATGATTCCAGGTAGTTCCTTTTGTGATCGCGCTTAGTGAGCATCTACCATGCAGCATTGCTAAGCCTGCCTGTGCTCCCAAGGGTTAATTCAGAATAACATACCCTTTTCTTTTTCTTCCACATCTTTCTTTTGGATATTAAGAAAAGCTTAAGCATGCTTGCTCTGGCATCTTAGTTTTCTTCATTGTTTCTCAGAACACCCTACCCTTTTCACAATGCAGCAAGTTTTTTACTTCCATTTTTTACTATGCCAAGATTTATCTAAAATGCATGGCTTTCTCTCTTCCTCTAGCCACCTCTGTCCCCCTAGCAGCTGCTAATATTTCCAGTTTGCCTAGCCTTTTATTTTTCTTTCAAATTAGTAATTGGCCTCCAGCTCCTTTTTAAGCCAGTTTTAAAATTCTTTTAAAAATGAGACCAAGAATCTGTAAGAGAACCCTTGCTTTTCCTCATAACATTGTTGCAGCACGCCTCCTTGATGAAGACTGTACTGGACAGATTAAAGCAGAACCACAAAGAAAAAGAAAATGCTTTAATATACTGTAACCATTTTTCCCCCAGCAGATAATTTTGAAACCCATTACAAGTTGAAGGTAGCATTTATATAAATTACCTTAAAGATGAAAGTTAAAAGTAGCTAAAACAGAAATATATGCAGTTGATAGCTAAGTAGGGGCAAAGTGATCTGAAGCCTGACTCCAAAGAGACTTAGCGTCTGTGCACTGAAACGCTTGTTTTAACAAGTCCAACTGTGTTTCCTAACTATGTCGGTTCTTTCCCTTGGCTAATGCAGGGCACAGTTTACAGAATATATCAAACTACAGCTCTCTTGCTGAGAAGAGCTGAACACTCCTTTAATTTCCCAGCCGGGGGCTGGTGTTTCATCATGAACCAAGCCTATTAAATGGTTGTGGAAATGGAAAACCACAATGTAGGCCATATGGCAGCATTTCCTTACAGACGAGAAGAGACCTTCACATCAAACTTAAGTCTAAGACCTAATGTCACAGTTACTAGTTGGGAGAAATTGTTTTATCTCTTTTGAGTGTTCTTCCTTGTATGGCACATTATGGGTCTATTTAAAGTTAAAAAAAAATCTGTCTCAACTGTAAGACTATTAACCTTTGAATGAGATATTCACAAGTCTCAATTCAAAAATTGAGGTAAAGTCTACCTCACCACATTTCCAAGGCCATATTTTAAGATCTGCTTAATTTTGGGCTAAACTGGAAAGTTTTTAGTTCATTAAAATTTGCTTTCTGAAATGAACAGGTGATTTCTTATAATTTTGTTCTCTAACCAAGGCAACATTTTGAATCACTGTCACTTATCTACCCACATAATGATTATTATGGATTGGAAACCTAATGGAATCTAGACACCCAGGAGACAAAGCAGTGGGAATGTCCATGACACAGTTTCTATTGTGAATTCACACACATAGGAAGACCTTTTAAAAATGAGGTACCACCACTCACCAGCTTCTATAATGACTTAGAAGGAGAAGGTGAAGAATATGACCTGAGCACCAGCGTTCATCTCTCTCTGCTTTCTGTTTGAGGACACAGTATAACTAGTTGCCTCACTTCTGATGCCATGTCACCTTCAACTTGATGGATTGTACCCTCAAACTGTAACCAGAAAGGTATACTCTTTCTTCAAGTTGTTTTTGTTTGGGATTTTGTTGCCACAATCAGAACTGTGATGAATATTATTTTGAAAGTTCAGCTTTTAAAACTCAACTCAGATGTTGCATCATTCATCCATCAAAAAGTAAGTTTCAATTTGTTCCTAATTCAGGTCTAGTATCACATCATACAACACTTAGCTCTATCTTCTCATGAAACTACATTCTAGAAAACTGGATGAGAAAATAAATTGCTTGAATAATAAAACTGCAGAACACACAGAATGAGACAGAGTAATACTATACACTTAGGCTACTACAATCATAGGACTGTATTGTTTACTATATTCTTGCTTTAGTTGTTACTTATCCCCAAGATTCTCTTAGCGGCTCAAACCTTTTTTCTAAAACTCAAGTGTCAAGCCCTGTTCTTCTCTGACATTCACAACACAATGAAGCTGAAATAAATTCAAATATAAATCTCTATAGTTATGGAAATGGCATTAGATGTATAGATAAATCTTTCATGAAAAGGCATAGCTATTCTTTCAGAGGGACTGAGAGACCCAACCCTCAGAGGGTCACCTCTTCCACACTCATTTCTTTTTTTCTTGGAGCTCTATTTTCCTCTCTCGGCCTAATGTCAGGGCCTCCAACATTTGGTTCAGGCACAACTGGGTCAATGCACACGACTAATATAAAGAATTGAGCATTAACTTTAAAATATCTTTCTAAAATGTACCCTCTGTACTGGAAAATGATATTTCACATCTCTATGTGCTATCTCATTTCCCATTTTCACCCTTTTTAATATCATTATAGACTTCTCACAGGCACCTAGCGGGAATTGTTTTATTTTTTGGCGTGTTCCTCAGGACCTCTAGATCTAGACACATTGGGGACACTATTATTTCATTTGTAAAGGGTTTCCACGTAAACATTTTTTTTTATTGATTCTCTTCAGTGCAGTTTTAAAAACATTTATTTTGGTTTCACACTCATTCCATAATTTCTGAGAAAAAAAAAACAACCTCAAGATTGTTTCTATAAAACTTAGAACAATTTGTCTTCTCTTTTACAGTTTTATCAATAAAGGACTGTGCTCAAAGATACTCTATCTAATCATGGCAGGGATGTTAAGTTTTGTTTCCTAAAATAATCCATACCCATCACCATACTGGTAAGATGTATTTTTATAGCAACTAAAACATGGTAATTGTGACACATAGGAATCTAAGTGGCTCTGTGAATTGGATATGACAAAAGACTGATTCAGCAACCCGTGGGATTATTTTCAATGTTTATCAGGTACTCCTTGTTTGCTCTCCATTATTCTCATAGACTTTCTTTTATTTTGTTTAATAAAGTTTTAGAAAGGAAAATTTGAATGTTTAAAATTACCTAGGCTAAGGAACTATTTTAAAACCATTTGATAACTAAAATATTTACTAAATTTCACTTATTGGTGAAGTGAAGGGGATAATGACTGATGTTCCAATTCCATTTTTTTTTAAATTACACTTATTTACTTAGTATAGGACAATTTGTGCTTGTGTCCTGTGTATGTGTGTGTCCTCATGCCATGTCATACATGTTGAGGTCAGAAGACAACCGTAGGAATTAGAGCTGTCTCTGCACCATTTGAACATTTGTATCTTGGGTATCAAACTTAGATCCTCAGGTCTGAAGACAGCCTTCCTCTGGAGTTGGTGGCATCTTTGCTTGTCATCCCAGATACAAAGACAGTGATTCTGCTTGCCTTTGCTTTTTGGTTGTAAACACATCTACTCTGTCTCTCTGTTGCTGCTGCTGCTGTCATCCTCCACTCAGGTCAGAACCCAGATATTTTGGCTTTTCAGTGTTTACTGAAAACTGCTTCAAGAATCTTGTAGGTCTTATGTGTCAGATTGGGACTGATGGATACCCAGCTTTATGGTCTATGCAGCTACCAAGATATTAACCTCTCCTGAGTGCAGACAGCCCATGTAGGACTACCCAGATAACACTGCACAATCTACTACATTTCATTAGTAATATATGTTCATGCTATCAATTCTGTTCATATAGCATATCATGACAATCATTAGAAGACAATCATTAGAAGCCTGAACATAAATGGAGTTACCCAGGAGAATGGGGCTGGGATGAGGTGTAAAAAAATTAATGCTTTTCATATTACCTTCCATATCACTCTACTGTTACCACTTGCACACTTTTCTACAGTGAGTAAAAGTTGAAAATGTTAGGAACCTAGAAGGTCTGATGTGGTTTTCTAGATTGTTCAGTATTATATTGTTACCTTGGAACCATTATTAAAGGTCCAGTCAAGGTGATACCCTAGGATACTTGGAGTCAATCACTGAGTCCTTAAGTTAATGAACAAATATATGAGTGGATAAGAAGGAGGAAGAGAAGAAAGAAGAGGAGGAGGAGGAGGAGGGGAAGGAGAACAAAAGAAAGGAGAAGATGGGGAGAGGAAGAAGGAGGAGATAAAGAGATGAGCAGAGAGGAGAGGACAGAAACAAAAAGTCATGTCTGAGAGTCTTAGGATTCAAAATTCAATATTTCCCTACATCATCCCCTTTCTAATAAAACAGAGAAAATGGGACGTAAGTATAAAACAAAATACTGAAGGATTATTTCGTGTCCTATCATGTTGGAAAATGCTAATTATATTGATAATAGCTCTACCGAGTCATCTACTTTCTTTAATATATGACTTGTCAGAAATTAAAAATGCAACCGTTTTACTGTCTTGGTCAACCTTTTGTTCCTCAAAAGTCAGGGAGAACCATACCAATATTTTCACTCCTGTGATGAGGGAAGAAACACAGGGATGCTTTGCAGTTATAAGTCCAATGACAATTGAGGATATAGTACATTGATATAAGTCTACACTACAAGAGGATAAATAGCTAAGTACTCAAAATGTAAATCGTTGCATCACAAAGTGAATTTAAGATCTGCAAAACTGGTGCTTTTTTTTTTAAATAAAATTTCTGATCTCTTTTGCTGTTTGATTGACTTTCTCACTGATGTCTGGTATGACCATATTAAATGAGGAGCTACTGAGGAATCACCAGTGTGGAAGATATAGAGGTATATCTCTTGCAGTTTTTATTTTTTTGTAGGGTACACAGTGCATGGTTCATCTGTGGGAACTTTTCAGTGTATACGATCTAAAGGTTAATGAATTTCCCCTGTGCTTCTCATGATACGGAATATAGTACAAAGACACTTAAAAATACTTCTAGCATTTAAAATTGGGTAAGGACAGTTAAGCATTTCAATAAGTTCGCTGTGCTTTGTAAAACAGGTGACAAAATGCAATTTAAATGATTAAAAACTTTCTATTTCATTAACGTTAGTTCAGTTATCCTAGTTGGTAATTTCACACTCCCAGACAAGAAAGTTCAACCATGAAGTATTTCCACAGATAATGATAAAACAACCACATTTGACTAGCATGCTTAAGATTAGTAAATTCAGATTGCTTTAGCAATAAGGTAGAGGAGACACAGAGATAGAGATAGATGAAGATAGATAGATAGAGAGAGAGAGAGAAGGAGAGAAAGAATGTGTGAAGATGTTTGTACATGAAATGAGTTTTACCATAACATCTATTTATAAAGAATCCTTGTTTTCTGAATTAACATAAAGCAATACCAGTGATACCTTTTTTTATAGTGCACCTGAGACATTAAGATAGGCCTCTTAAGTAACAGAGTTCGGTCAATACCAGTCTTTAAGCCCATGCATTTTTACCCTTTTTATTTGTACAGAGTGTACAAAATGATGAATTAGATCTTTCCTTGTTTTCAATTGAAAAT
Source organism: Meriones unguiculatus (assembly GCF_030254825.1). Taxonomy (NCBI): domain Eukaryota; kingdom Metazoa; phylum Chordata; class Mammalia; order Rodentia; family Muridae; genus Meriones; species Meriones unguiculatus. The sequence goes on along the minus strand of NC_083354.1, from coordinate 92,314,306 downwards.
TTATTTTGTAATATTTTTAAAAAGGTATGTCTATTCTTACATTTTTTTCCAACACATCTGAGAAACTGATAATTTAAAATGAGAAATCTTATATATTTTAAGTAATTGTTAAATAATGCATGAAACTGAAAAATTGCACATGTTAATGGAACATCATGCTATTATGTTTATATCTAACTCATGAATTCGTCATTGCTTTAATGCCTAAAATTTCAAGATCTGTTTTTATGGAAGAGTGGAAGAGTGATATTATATTTATAAAATTATTTAGCATCATATCTGGCACCTTAATACTAGTTGCTTAGAAAATTTTGATTCTATAAAACTTTAGTGCATTACTTCATGCATGTGTGTATATGTATACATGCATGTAGTGAAATGATTATAATTTATAACACTGAAGCTTTAATTAAAAAGTCCTTTGAGATTACTGATTTCACCCACAAAGCCCACCCTTTGATGTGCACAATGATTTAGTTGCTGTTCTTGTGTTACTGCATTAAGACAAACACAATCAGGAGAGCCCACACATTGTTCAGCAGACATGAGTATCAGATCAGTGGTTTTTTGGAAATGTCTTTCATAGGCATCTCTTGCCTTACATGACATTGGCCCTTCTGCCCGTTTAATATTTAGCACATAGCACATACTAGAAACCTCTGTTTTAAGTGCTTTTGATACGATAAATCATTTAGTTCCCTAAACAAATCTAAAGTGGGTGGAGTTGCCACGAACCTGGAGACTTCTAGAGATACTATCCTCGTCTTCTGCAAGTTCCAGAACCTCTAACCACTATCCTCATTCATCTCAACATATTTTAAGAAATCTCAAAGTTAAATATCTTTCTTTTTTAACTGATTTCCTTTGAAAATGCTGGATGAAAGGCCTAAAGAAAACATCATAAAATAAAGAATAGTATCAAGAAAGTCACATTTTCTTAAGAAAATAATAATGTGGCCTCAGAATAGCTCAGAAGCCATTTTACATGCTTAGACACACACTTCTCCCAGATGCCTCATTCCACGAATTGTTGAGCTTGAAGGCACTGTAGGGGGTGCCTGACTTAATAATTCCATTTCACAGATGATGGTCTTGAGCTCTTGGACCTTAGACAAATGCCTGGAGACACACAGTTAGTCCCCCCCCCCAGCCATGGGAATAGAGTCTGTCTCTGTGGCTGCTGAGCACACTGCCACATCATGCTGCTCCTTAATCTTTTTATAGATTTGAGTCTAAATATAGACTTCGCTAATTTAATTTGGACTGTTACGGGGAAGAAACTGAAGCTCCTCACACAGGTGATACATAGGGCAGCAAGGACACTCAGTGGTATGGATGGATAGGAGGTTGCAGCTATTTGGACCTTCAAATGTGAAGGGAGGTCTCAGTCTAAGAGTGCATAAAATGTGGTCCATAATGAAAAGCTTCTGTCTACTGTCAGTGCAGGTGGAAAGCCACACAGAGAAGAACCAGGCTAGGGACAAAGTTGAAATGAGGACACAGCGGGAAACCGGCCATCTGTCCACCAGCAGTGCCGGTCGGCAGGGCAGCTGCATTGCCTTCCAGATGAACCTACTCAGCTGAGCTCTGAATCAGTGCTTTATTCACAAGTAGTGTTTCATTTTTGAATATATATATATAGTTTCATACAACACATTCTGATTGAAGTTTTCCCTCATCCAACTCCCTCCATTCAGTTCCTCCCTACCTCCCCTCTCACCCAAATCCACACTATTTATTTCTCTTTTTCATTAGAAAACAAGCAGGTATATAAAAAATAATAAAATGAAAAAAAACAGAATAGGATAAAGTAAACAAAAAAATGAGCCAAAGAAAAACATATAGATGCACTTCATTGACCTTATGAAAAAAACACCTTAAGGGTGTGTTAAACTGAAACACTACACAGTGCCAAAGATCCCAGAATCTTGTTATACCAAAGTCAAAGATTCTTTCATTGCTTCCAAATCTAACCTTAGTGCCTTGAAAGAGAACAGTGAAGGATGGTCGGTATTTCGGTTCTCTTTGCTGTAGGAATTTATTAAAAAGGTGAGATGAGCAGTGGTGTATTACAAAGTTTAAACCCGAGCTCTTTTGTGAAGTTGCTGTGCTTTGTGGAAGCTACCCTGGCAGATACACATTTCTCCCAAATATTCTCTCTAAGATTCTACAAATATAACGAAGCAGGATAATGGTCTTTGACGAGGTGTCACAAGAGAATCACCCTATTCAAAGAACTTACAGTACCTTCCTAATGCTAGCTCATTAGTCACACCCAACTGTAGCAGGTAATGAACAGATGTGTCAAGTAGAACAAGATTTTCATAAGCAAACCTGTACTGAGACTCTGAAATCAGAGTAGAGAGCCAAGACACAGGAATATAAAACAAGAAGGAATCTTGCTGTTTTATTGCCGTCTTTGTCCACTTCAGCTGCTATAGCAACAGCCACATGCTGAGCAAAACATATACAACAGAAATATAGTTCTAATAGAAGTCTGGAAGTCTGAGATCAAGATACCAACATGTTCATATTATTCCGATGGTTACCTTGCAGGTGGCAAAGTGCCACTTTTGTATCCTCAAATCATGAAAAATATAAAAAGCCTTATCATGTGAAATCTAAAGTCACTAAACATCATCATTTGAGGGTAAGAGATGTTACATATAAAATTAGGAAAGTGGGTATGAATGTTCAAAATTTAGTGAATTTTAAGATAAGCATCACACAAAAAATGGATGAAATTACATAGCTCATAATAAGTGTTAAAATAACTTATACATGTAAGAGAGATAAGCGGACATTTTTGGAGCTGAAAAGTCAACAATATATCATTTATAAGATTTGAGAATTGTTTTATAACATTTTCTTAAATTGCCATAAAATGTTCTTCTGTTAGGTCCTGGAAGGGACAAGAACCCCTCAAGAAGACCAAAGGTGTCAACTAACCTAGGTTCCATAGAGATTACAGAGACTGAAGCACCAATCAAAGAAAATGCATACACTGGACCTAGGCCCACTACACATATGTAGCTGATGGGAAGCTCGGTCTTCATGTATGTCCTCTAGTAAATATGAGAGAGTGAGTTGTACCCAACATGGACTTTATTGCATGCTTTTGGATCACTTTTCCCTAGCTTGGCTGCCTTGCCTGACCTCAACAGAAGAGGATGTACTAAGTCCTAAGGTGATTTGATGGGCCAGCATGGGTTTGTAAATGGTGGGGCTCCCCTTTTCTGAGGAGAAGGGGAGGGGCAAAAGGGAAAGAGGGGGATGAATGGGACCTGGAGGAGAGGAAAGAGGGAGCTGTGATCCAGAGGTAAAATAGATAATGAATGAATAAATTTATCTAAAAATTTTAAATGTTCTCCCATTAAAATGGACACCACAGCTGTGCACTGTGATACATAATTGTATCCCTAGCACTTGGGATCAAGGGCACAAGAATCACAGTTTGACTATGGAGTGATTGGATGACCTGCTTAGGCTGCATGAGATCCTTTCTTAAAACAACACCAACAAGAACAACCACTCTGAAACGACATTCACATTTCAAAATTAGATTAGTAAATTAGTAAAAATTGTGTATCAGGCATAGTATTAAATATGAAGATAGCAACAAAAATTAGCATAATCTTCACTGCATATACAGTATTAAAAGAAATGGCTGTATGTGATCAGTGACTATCTTAATTACCAACAGTGAATACAGAAACATTTATAAGTCTATAGGCAAGTCTTCTGGACAGGGTTGTTTTTACATTCTGCTGTCTTAAATTATAGAGTGTTATTATTTGATCTTTAAGATAGTGAGGTTAGTTCAAAATTACAAAATAATTTTATAAGGGTTACCTTTTAATATTTTAGAATGATATGCTTCCTTTACTTTTATTTAGCTTAGTTTGTCATTAGATTTGTGTTGGTTTTGTTTTTCTAAAATGAAAACATCGCTTAACATTGGTAACATCTAAACATCCGAATATTTCTTGAGTTTTAGGGCTTGAAAGAAAAAAATAACATAAAATCTAAAAGTGTAGTCAAGTCAAAATATATACACATACCCACCCACCTCTTAGGAGTCCACTCACAGTGCAAGAATATTAGTGTTGGTGACTGTCTGCCATTTTCTTTTGGTTCCATGGTTTAAATTAAAAAAAAAAAAAAAGGTCTTAAACTCAGAGGATATTTAACTTAGCACTTTAGAATAACACTGAACACCACTTTAATTGAATAGTTTAAGTGCTATGAAAATACCAGGAGTAAAGAACTAAGTGAAGATGAAAAAGATAATATTTCCTAAAGATATGACAAAATTCCAGCAGCAGGTTGGAAAGATGAGATTTTCAAGAAATAGATTGACATCTACAAAGGCCATCTTTGCTTATGGAGGACCAGTGACTGAACTGTTTCTGAGAGGAAATATTGGAAGAGTTTAGGAACATAGTTTGGATCATAATTGTAGATCAGAATTTGGATCAGAATTTTGGAAACACTATCTAAGATTTCTGACATTATTATTTTGAGATATAGTCAAAATATCTGACTCAGACAAATCCAAAATGATGCATTGTAGAGCAAAAGCCATGCAGAGACTCTGAAACTTTCTTAGGACTCATGTGATACAGGCAAGACACAAAGTTGACATTTGGACATAAGGGTTATTGATTGCTCTCAAATTTCAATTGCAAGTTTACTCTACAGAGAAATCTTTTTAAAAAGATTTTAAATCTTTTAAAAAAGAGGTGGACTCAGTGGCAGGCTCTCTGATCACCTTCCCGGGGGGGGGGGGGTGGGGAAGTGCAGCCTTGCTAGGCCACAGAGGGAGGCAATGCAGGCAGTCCTGATGAGACCTGCTAGGCTAAGGTCAGATTGAAGGGGAGGAGAACCTCCCCTATCAGTGGACTAGGGGAGGGGCATAAGAGAGAAGAGGGAGGAAGAGTGGGATTGGGAAGCATGAGGGAAAGGGCAACAGCCAGGATACAAAGTGAATAAATTGAAATGAATAATAAATTAAAAAATTTAAAAAAGGGCTATATCTATAATGGTGGTATACAGTCTGCCTGGTTTTTCCTTCAGTGAGCTCACATGAAAACCCTGCTTCTTTCTAGCTCTTTAGCTATGCATACTAACTTTGGTGTGTGTGGGGGGGTAGATAAAACCTTCTATCTGTTCATCAAGAGAAAGTCCTTTAATTGCACCCCGATTTTCATTGAGATTGGGTTCTTTATATTCCCTAGAATCATACATAAATGACTTTATAAAGCAATAAAATTGTGGAATTAGTATGTAGATGATGGTTAACAATTTGTTCCCTCTAATTGATAAGAACACAAGACAAAAACTGATCATGAAACCTTAGGGTAATGACATTGAAGATGAGCAGTTGTGTTCTTAATCCTGGCCAGAAGCCACAAATGTTGCTTCATCCTGCAAGCAGTTCTACTTTGCCAGTCAGACAGTATGGATGGATTTCAGGGGCACAGGATCCTTGTTACCATTATTTTACTTTTCAGAAAGTAGTCAGTTTGACTAAAAGCTGATCCCCTAAATAATTTTCAGTTCTCAACTTTTCAGGGGCCATGGGGCAGTGCTAGATAACTAGAGAGCTAGATGCTAGGTAGCAAGAGAGGCATGGACAGGGCAAAAGGCAATTGAGTTTCTTTCTGAATCTAAGATCTTTTATTAACAGGTCTAATAACCCACTTCATTAAATTGAAAAGCTTCTGCAAAGCAATGGACACTGTCAACAGAACAAAACGACAGCCTACAGACTGGGAAAAGATCTTCACCAACCTTACTTTCAACAGAGGGCTAATATCCAGAATATATAAAGAACTCAAGAAATCAAACACCAACAAAACAAAAAATAAATGCAATTTAAAACTGGAGTACAGAGCTAAACAGAGAATTTTTGACAGAGGAATAACAAATGGCAGAGAAACACTTAAATGTTCAACATCCTTAGCTATCAGGGAAATGCAATTCAAAATGACCCTGAGATTTCATCTTACACCCATCAGAATGGTTAAGATCAAAAACTCAAGTGACAATACATGCTGAAGAGGCTGTGGAGAAAGGGGAACCCCCCCTCCATTGCTCATGGGAATGTAAACTTGTACAACCACTTTGGAAATCAATCTGGCAGCTCTGTTCTTGATAGCCAGAATCTGGAAACAAACCAGATGTCCCTCAACTGAAGAATGGATACAGGAATTGTGGCACATTTACACAATGGAATACTACTCAGCAATTAAGAACAAGGAAATCATAAAATTTGCAGATAAATGGATGGAACTAGAAAAGAACACACTGAGGTAACTCAGAAGCAGAAAGACACACAGTATACACTCACTTATAAGCAAATACTAGCCATATAATATAGGAACCATACTAAAATCTACAGACCTAAAGAAGTTAAACAACAAGGAGGACCCTAGGGAGGATGCTTAATTCTCTTTGACAATGGCAAACAGGACAGATACCAGAAGCAGTAGAAGAGAGGGAACCGACAGCAGCCTACAATAGATATCCTTTGAAACGCTCCACCTAATAGGGAATCTAAGCAGATGGAGTGACTCACAGCCAAACTTTGGGCAGAGCACAAGGAGTCTTATGGAAGAAGGGGAAGATAGAAGGATCCAGAGGGGACAGGAGCTCCACAATGAAACCAACAAAGCCAAAAATCTGGGCCAAGGGGGGACTGCAGAGACTGATGTGCCAAAGAAGAACCATTCATGGAGAGGACCTAGATGCCCTGCTCTGATATAGCCCATAGGCAGCTCAGTCTCCATGTTGTTTTCTCGAGTAAGAGGAACAGGAGCTATCTCTGACATGATCTCAATTTCCTGCCCTTTGGTCACTTCCTACCAGAGGTGTGGCCTTGCCAGAACACAGAGGAAGAGGATCCAGCCAGTCCTGATGAGACTCAATGGTCTAGAGCCTGATGGTAGGGGTAGAGGACTCCCTCTTTCCGACTAGGAGAAAGGACTAAGGGGAGAAGATGGAGGGAGGGTGACAGGAAGGGAGGCTGTGATGGGGGGGGGAGATGAGGGAGGGAGCTACAATTGGGATATAAAGGAATAAATAGTAAAATAAATAAATAAAAATTAAAAAATATTTTTAAAAAGAGAGCCATGGTTTTTTTGTTGTTGTTTTGTTTTTTGTTTTGTTTTGTTTTTCTAAATATACCAGGTCCTTTAGAAAGAGGTTTCAGAACTATCTTGCCAGCATTGAAACAATTACTTCACTTAGCTTGGGCTACAGGGTTAAAAAGGGGTGTAGAAGGAAACAACTATAAAAATATAAATCCCTCTGTCACTGATTTGTCTTTTTGATAAATGTAGGAAGAAATTTGAAAGAATAAATTCTAAATTCATCATCAGCAGGTTCCTCACACCTTTTAAGAAACCAGTACCAATGTTTAAAAAGAATGCAATGGAGGAGATAGAATAAACTACAGAGATTTTTAGGCTTCCGATAACTCATGACAGGTCTCAGCGACAGAAGTTACTGGTGTTCTGTTTCTCTATCCTGTTTCCATATGTCTCAAAATGTCAGGTGAACTTTATCTGGCTCATTGCATTCAGGACAAAAATTTTAAAGGTACATGTTACCGTAGTAAGTAGCTAAAGTCATCTTGTATCTTGCAATTTCTACCAGAGTGTTGAACACTCTAAAGCAGGATTGAAGAATCTTTCCAGGAGATATTTTCCTTATGAGTGTATTATTTACTATGACATAAGACCTTATGAATCACACACTGGCAGTGGAACTTGAGATGTCCTCACTTTGGTGTGGAAAGCCAAACACTGCAAAGATGTAATTTAAATAATAGAGTTCATAACAAATACTAAATACATTATTCTTGGAATATAGAAAATTTTCCTTAAAATCATGAAATTTTGGTACAGAGATATATAATTTAAAATTTTATGAGTTATGTAATGGTTTTACTTATTCTGGGGACAGTATTTTAATACTATGATTACTTTAATGGAGACTAGGTAGGGCACAAGAAGAGATTTCAAAAGACCTTTGCAAATGCAGACATAAAAGGATAATGGACAGCTTTGAAGAGAAAGTGGAACCTGTGCAAATGTTTCATCCATAGCCTAGAGGGTAATGATGCCCTTCTGGAGTTGAGGTCCTGTAGAGAGAAGACACAGAAGTCTGAAACACTTAGCTGAGATTTACCTACTTCCCCGTACACAGCTAGTTATACTGATATGAGCCTCAATTCGCTTATGTATTTATTATATATTGGTTAATTAATCCATTTTATTAGCATTTGTTAATTGTACAAAATGAGTTTCATTATGAAATTTCATAAACATATATAATACTATAATCATCTTCAATCCCCTATTATCATATCCTACTCCTCAATGAATATTTCTTACATTCCCCTTCTTCTGCCTCCAAACCCTCCTTTATTTTTAAGTATTATTTCTAATATTTTATTATTTGTTTTCTATCTTTTATTCTTTTTCTTTTCTTTTTTTTATGTATATAATGTTCTGCCTGCATGTATATCTGAATGCCAGAAGGGGGCACCAGATGTCATTATAGATGGTTGTGAGCCATTGTGTAGTTGCTGGGAATTGAACTCAGGACCTCTGGAAGAGCAGCCAGTGCTCTTAACCTCTGAGCCATCTCTCCAGACCCCTATCTTTTATTCTTATTGCTATACATATACATACATACATATATATACACATACATATAACTCTAATCTTTTGAATCCATCTAGTATTGTTCATATGTATGTTCATGTGTATGTATGTATGCATGCATACATGCATATATGTATGTTTATGCTTTTAGGACTGACCACTTGGTATTAAATAACCTATTAGAGTGCTTATCCCCAGGAAGACCAATTCTCTCTCTCTCTGTAACCATGAATTTCTCATAGCTCTTCAAGAGAGATGGATTCTCAAGATTTCTTTCATCTAAATTGGCTTGTCTACTGTCATAGTTCAGGTCTTGTTTAGCCTACCACACTGGCAAGATTTCATAAGTACAGTTTTCCTACCCCATGTGAAATACAATAATGACCAGCATGATGAGATGCACCCAAAGGTAGCAGTTATAACTTGGTAGTAACCAACAGCTATGTAATTGGCTTTAATGTCCATTCAATAAGAAGGAATTCATGTTGAGTACTGTAAACCTCACTGACTACCCATGACTGGTGAGGCCACAGAATCTAGAGGATTTCCTGTTTTCCCAAACCATTGTAATCTAGTTCCATTCTAAATACTTATTCTAATGTCACCCTGCACCTCCCCCACATCAAAGGACTTTCCTTTATTTATTTATTTATTTATTTATTTTAAAAAATTTCTTTCTGGAGATAATTAGAGAAAGTCACAACAATGGGGGATGCCCATCCCCAGTTGACACATCTACAAAACAATCCCTACACCTAAGGCTCAGGAAACATCCCGGAAGAGGGTGGCACAATTGTAAAGAACAGAGGACTCAGATGCCTGGGGACAGACTTTGATTTTCTCACCTGTAAAAGGAATGTTAAGTTTGTAAAATTTATCTCCGAGGGGAGTCAAGGACTCTGGGAACTCAGTTACTCCTGCGGCACCTTATCACCTAATCATCTGAGCATTCACTGTGTCAGCAGCCAGGTGAGCCAGCAGTGAGGACAAACATCATCAGCCTGTTCCTGATTTACCATCATTGCTAAGAAGACTGGAGCTTCCACTAATCCCACATGCCTATATTCTAATTTCTTCCATGGTTGTAGGAGGTGGGAGGCGATTCTTATGGTCCCTGCTTTAATTTCCCCAAGGCATTTCTCTTCATCATCTAATAAAATAGCTTACAAATTTAGGAACTTCTGAGATTCTTTAAGCAATCATAAGTTAAAAGGTAATTTGTAGGATACTTGATCTCTTTTACTCATTCCTGTATCTCTATTCCTATAAATTTGTCCAACTGGCATTGAGCACCTGCTCCATTCTCATTTACTTGGAACTTCTATTGATGAGAACATTGAATAAGATTATAGATGAATCATATTAACCAAATTTACACAGCAAGGAATGGGTGAGCTGAATAAACATTATATCTGTAGTATGATATAAAGAAATTGAAGAAATATATAATAACCTTGCAAAAATAAATCCTAGCTTCCAATGTTTTTATTAGAGAATTCAACAACATATTTAAGGAAGCAATTTAATTCTGCAAACTAATTTTTTATTAAATAAGAAAATAAAAATTAATATAAATCCATTTTTTAAAGTGCTAAGTATTTTAATTAAAAACCCAGACAGGACATTATGGGCCAAAAGTGCAATATCTCTCATGGAGTTAATTAATCACAACACATAGCAAACCCAATCCAACTCTTTAATAACTTAATTTAAACTTGTTTAATGTAAATAGGAATCAAAATTCAATATCTAGCAGTAAATGTAATCAATTACAAAACAAGCTACAAAATGAAAAGAAAATATGCTCCATTTTGTTTAGGATAGACTGATACTCCAACCAAGAACAATACATGGAGATAACCTAGAACCTTTGCCCAGATGTAGCCCATAGACTCAGTCTCCAAGTAGGTTCCCTCAGAGCTGTCTCTGACATGAACTCAGTGGCAGGCTCTTTGAGCACCTTCACCTGAGGGGAGGGCAGCCTTACTAGGCCACAGAGGAAGACAATGCAGCCAGTCCTGATGAGACCTGATAGGCTAGGGTCAGATGGAAGGGGAGGAAGACCTTCCTGATCAGTGGACTAGGGGTGGGATAGAGGAGGAGAAGAGGGAGGGAGGAAAGTATTGGAAGGGAGGAGGCCACAGCTGGGATACAAAGTGAATAACATGTAATAATAATTAATAAAAAAAGTTTAAAATACATGACAAATAAATAAAAGTATTTTAAATCAACAGACAAACATGAACAAGATTAAAATTGCATTTGTTATTTGAAATAATTATGGAGACTTCCTTCAAAATAAACAATAAACCTAAAAAAACTTCAAAAACACGTTTCAATTAGTTTTTATTTAATGGCAAAAACTTACATAGTTTCTTCACAAGTGAGTATCATTCTTTTCTTTTTTAGATTTATTTATTATTTATAAAGTATTCTGCTTGCATGTGTGCAAGCAGGCCAGAAGAGGACACCTGATCTTATTATAGATGGTGGTAAGCCAACATGTGGTTGCTGGGAATTGAACTCAGGACCTTTGGAAGAACAGCCAGTGTTCTTTCTTTCTTCTTTTTCTTTCTTTCTTTCTTTCTTTTTTTTTTTTGAATTTTAACTTATTTTATTTATTTATTTTTTTACATTTTTTTCTTTATTAATTACACTTTATTCACTTTGTATCCCCCCTGTGGTTCCCTCCTTCCTCCCATCCCAAGCCCTCCCTTCCTCCATCCTCTGCATGCATGCCCCTCCCCAAGTCCACTGATAGGGGAGGTCTTCTTTTCCTGCCTTCTGATCCTAGTCAATTAGGTCTCATTAAGAGTGGCTGTGTGATCTTCTTCTGTGGCCTGGTAATGCTGCTTCCCCCTCAGGGATAAGGTAATTAAAGAGCAGGGCAATCAGTTCATGTCAGAGACAGTCCCTGTTCCTATTACAATAGAACCCACTTGGGTACTGAACTGCCATGGGCTACATCTGTGCAGGGGTCTTAGGTTATCTCCATGCATGGTACTTGGTTGGACTATCAGTCTCAGGAAAGACCCCTGTGCTCAGATTTTTTGGTTTTGTTGCTCTGCTTGTGGAGTTCCTGTCCTCTCCAGATCTTACTGTTTCCCACTTCTTTCATAAGATTCTCTGCACTCTGCCCAAAGGTTGCCCTTAAGTCTCAGCATCTGCATTGATAGTCTGCAGGGCAGAGCTTTACAGAGGTCCTCTCTGTCAGGCTCCTGACTTGTTCCCTCTTTTCTCCTTCTTCTGATATCCAGCTTCTTTGCCTTTCTGGATAGGAATTGTGCATTTTAGCAAGAGTCCTCCCTCTTAATTAGTTTCTTTAGGTGCACTGATTTTAGTAGGTTTATCCTATATTATATGTCTATATGAGTAAGTATATACCGTGTGCATCTTTCTGCTTCTGGGATAGCTCACTCAGGATGATCTTTTCCAGATCCCACCATTTACCTGCAAATTTCATGATTTCCTTGTTTTTTATTGCTGAATAATATTCCATTGTGTAGATATACCACAATTTGTGCATCCATTCCTCCACTGAGGTGCATCTGGGCTGTTTCCAGCTTCTGGCTATTACAAATAAGGCTGCTACAAACATGGTTGAGCAAATGTCCTTATTGTGTACTTGAGCCTCTTTTGGATATATGCCTAGGTGTGGTATAGCTGGATCTTGAGGAAGCGCTATTCCTAGTTGTCTGAGAAAGCACCAGATTGCTTTCCAGAGTGGTTGTACAAGTTTACATTCCCACCAGCAGTGGAGGAGGGTTCCCCTTTCTCCACAACCTCTCCAGCATGTGTTGTCTCTTGAGTTTTTGATCTTAGCCATTCTGATGGGTGTAAGGTGAAATCTTAGGGTCGTTTTGATTTGCATTTCCCTGATGACTAATGAGTTTGAGCATTTTTTTAAGTGTTTCTCTGCCATTTGATATTCATCTGCAGAGAATTCTCTGTTTGGCTCTGTACCCCATTTTTTAATTGGATTACTTGATTTTTTGCTGTTTAACTTCTTTAGTTCTTTTTATATACTGGATATTAGCCCTCTGTCAAATAACAGGTTGGTGAAGATCCTTTCCCAATATGTAGGCTGTTGTTTTGTTCTAAGCCAGTGTCCTTTGCTTTACAAAAGTTTTTCAGTTTCATGAGGTCCCATTTATTGATTGTTGTTCTTAGAGCCTGTGCTGTTGGTGTTCTATTCAGGAAGTTGTCTCTCGTGCCAATGAGTTCAAGGCTCTTCCCCACTTTTTCTTCTCAGCGGTTTAGTGTGTCTGGTTTTATGTTGAGGTCTTTGATCCACTTGGACTTTAGTTTTGTGCAGGGTGATAAGTATGGATCTATTTTCATTTTTCTACATGTAGACATCCAGTTTGACCAGTACCACTTGTTGAAGATGCTGTGTTTTTTCCATTGAATGGATTTGGCAACTTTGTCAAAACTCAAGTGTCCATAAGTGTATGGATTTACGTCAGGGTCTTCTATTCGATTTCATTGATCCACCAGTCTGTTTCTATTCCAGTACCATGCAGTTTTTAGTATTGTTGCTCTATAGTACAGCTTGAGATTAGGGATGGAGATACCTCCTGAAGATCTTTTACTGTAGAGAATTGTTTTTAGCAATTCTGAGTTTCTTGTTGTTCCATATGAATGTGAGAATTTTTCTTTCAAGGTCTGTAAAGAATTGTGTTGGTAGTTTGATGGGAATTGGATTGAATCTGTAGATTGCTTTTGGTAAGATGGCCATTTTTACTATATTAATCCTGCCAAGCCATGAGCATGGGAGATCTTTCCATCTTCTGATATCTTCTTCTAATTCTTTCTTCAGAGACTGGAAATTTTTTTTTCATACAAGTCTTTGATTTGCTTGGTTAGGTTCACACCAAGGTACTTTATGTCCTTTGTGGGTATTGTGAAGAGTGTTGTTTCCTTAATTTCTTTCTCGGCCCTTTTGTCTTTTGTATACAGGAGAGCTACTGATTATTTTGAGTTAATTTTTTATCCAGCCATTTTGCTGAAGGTGTTAGTCAGCTGTAGGAGTGATACTTTGACTTCTTCCTTTCCAATTTGTATCCCCTTGATCTCCTTCAATTGTCTTATTGCTCTAGTTAGGATTTCAAGAACAATGTTGAAGAGATATGGAGAGAGTGGACAGCCTTGCCTTGTCCCTGATTTCAGTGAATGATTTAAGTTTCTCTCCATTGAGTTTGATGTTGGCTATAGGCTTGCTGTGTATCGCCTTTACTATGTTCAGGTATGTGCCTTGTAACCCTGATATTCTCAATACTTTAAACATGAATGGATATTGGATTTTGTCAAATAATGCCTTTTCAGCATGTAAGGAGATGATCATGTGGTTTTTCTCCTTCAGTTTGTTTATATGGTGGATCACATTGATGGATTTCTGTATATTGAACCACCCCTGCATGCCTCAGATGAAGCCTATTTGGTCATAGTGGATAATATCTTTGATGTGTTCTTGTATTCGGTTTGCAAGTATTTTGTTGAGTATTTTTGCATCAGTGTTCATGAGGGAGATTGGTCTGAAATTCTCTTTCTTTGTTGGGTCTTTGTGAGGTTTAGGTACCAAGGTGACTGTGGCTTCATAGAATGAGTTTGGAAGTGTTCCTTCTGTTTCTATTTTGTGGAATAGTTTGAAGAGTATTGGTGTTAGCCCTTCTGTGAAGGTCTTTTAGAATTCAGCGCTGACACCATCTGGCCCTGCAGCCAGTGTTCTTAATCTCTGAGCCATCTCTCCAGCCCCATAAGGATGTTCTTTAAACTGTTTCAATTCAACACAATGCTGGTAATGCCTGCCAATGACATGGCAGTAAGAGGAATTTACATGTATGTCAATAAAGAATGCAGGAAAAAAATTTCTTCATGGAGAAAACAAGATTGTCTATGAAGCAAACCCAAAGAATTAGTAACATAGCTCCTATAACTGATATGAGATTACATTAAGGTCATTTCATAAAAGGGAATTCCAAACCCCTCAATTTCCTTCATAATTGCCTCTTAGAATTGAACTTGAAGGTTCAATTTAAATAGAGCAGCCGTTGTCATAGGCTCTGGAAGGGACAGGATCATGTGACACACATGGGATGTCTTTCTTCCTTCTTTTTAAGGAGTATTGAGATTTGCATTAAAATAATGTCATATACCGGACAATGAGCATCTGTGAAAATCTATGGAATTCTTTAACACAGTCTAAGTTTTATTATATGCTAACTTAGAAGCAATTCAATTACTAGCTGTGGCTCCTATATCTGTGTCAACGTGACACAAACTTTAGTCACCTGAGAGGAGGAAAACTTGATTCAAAAAATTCCTCCATAGGACCGGAATGTGGGCAAGCCAGTAGAGCATTTTCTTAATTATCAATTGACTGGAGGAGGGCCTGGCTCAGTATGGGTAGTGACAGCCCTGGGCTGGTGGTCCAGGGTTCTATAAAAGGCAGCTGAGCAAGCCATGGGAAGTAAGCCAGTAAGCAGCTCACCTCCATGACTTCTGCGTCAGCTCCTGCCTCCAGGTTCCTGCCCTGTTTGAGTCCCTATGGAAGTGTAAGCCAAATAAACCATTTCCTCCCCACCTTGCCCTGTGATCATGGTGTTTCCTCTCAGCAGCAGAAACCCTGAGTCACTGGGGACTGTGCAGAGTGTGACAAACAGCTCTAAGTATACTACAACTGCATGAAACAAAGCCACTGAGAGGGATGGAGAAATAGATACCAACCTTAGTGCGTCTGGAAATCCATGGAGTCTGTAAGAATGAAGGCAAAGTATCTACATACAACTGTACTCCAGCTTATAAAAGTTGTTTTTTGTGGACATTCAAGTTGTTTATTATGAAATCATTACACCTCTACACCTAAATTGTACACAAATTTACAAGAGACATGGTATCTTGGCTATTAAAGGAAGTTACCCCAACCAAGGACAATGCATAGAGAGGACCTACAACCCCTGCTTGGATGTAGCCCATAGACTCAGTCTCCAAGTGGGTTCCCTAGTAAGGGAAGCAGGGACTCTCTAGCATGAACTCAGTGGCTGGCTCTTTGATGACCTCCCCCAGAGGGGGGAGCAGCCTTGCCAGGTCACAGAGGAAGACAATGTAGCCAGTCCTGATGAGACCTGATAAGCAAGGGTCAGATGGAAGGGGAGGAGGACCTCTTCCATTTGTGGACTAGGGGAGGAACATAGGAGGAGAAAAAGGAGGGTGGGATTGGGAGGAGATGAGGGCGGGGTTCATTGTCAGGATACAAATTGAGTAAATTGTAATAAATGATAATAATAAAAAGGAAAAAAATATAAAATTATCATGAAAAAAAAAAAAAGACTTACAAATAGCAATAGAGATTGGACCAGGCTACTTGGTAATGGATTAAATTTGAAAACATCAGTAAGAACTCATTTTAGCTTTATTTAGCTTATATAAACAAAACATGTACATTTACAGGACAGTGTTGTGTTTGTGTATATGCACACGTATGTATGTCTCTGTGCCTGTGTGTGTTGTCAAGTAGCTGTGTGTGGCATTGATTCTTTAAGGAAATTTTGGATATAATGATAAAGAAGTAGCATGAACATTCTTAGTGACAACATCTTGATTTAAAACATTAGTGTCCAACAACTAAATGAAGGACCCTGTGGACATATGGAGAGCTGTAACTGAAAGAAAAATATTCACCACTAGCTTTTTGTACACTGAACAGAAAATACAGAACAAGCAAAGTAAACAAACAAATAAAACTCCACTTTTGAGGACACTTAGGTACCATGTGAGGGAACACCCAAGCAATCTGAGCCCTACAGTAAAGTAATATTATATTCCATATGCCAATCCAGAAAGTTAATAGATAAGGAATGGGAGAGAATAAAGTTTCTGCTTAGAATAACTCGATTCTGTCAAATACCAATACCAGTAGGTTGTGCAGTAGTTTTCCACGACTATTACATGAACAGAGGAGAGTTGTGCTTTTTTAATCAATCTCTTCTTCTCAGAACACTCTACTACAATCTAATGATGAAAACCTAACAAGCAAATATCAATGAATATCAAAATGTCATAATGTCTAAGATGTAATATCTAAGAATCTTTGTCAACAGAACATAAAAAAAAAAAAAAAAACATTGCAAACCGGGAGAAGGTAAGAATTAGGAAAATCTAGATTGAGTCGAATTTATTTTCCTAAAAGTTTTGCAAAAGCTGGTATCCAAAGTAGCTTAGAAGGTCATACAGCTCACCACAATAACAACAGATTTATACCTGTGTCTCACTCACAGACAGAGGCGCTGCAACACTGAGCCATTCAATTGGAAACTTATTATCATCCTGGGAATGATCTTGTGTCTCAACAAAGTGACCATCGCTGGTATGCTAACTCTGCCAGTGCTTGAACCTATTCCAACCTAGCTTTTTCAGAAAAGCCTGTTCATGTTACTAAATACAACTCTAAGGTAATTAAAAGATGCTTTGAATTCACAAAGCTTGTCAATTTAACACAAACCCATTCTTATATTAGTTTATATTTATTATTTACTTATATGCTTATCTGTTTATCTCATCTTAAGGACCCGTATGTGCGAAGGTGCATGTGTGGAGGTCAGGGGACAGCCTGGGGGGTCAGTTCTCCTCTTCTACCATGTGGATTTCAGGGATCCAACTCAGGTCACCTGTTTTGTCAGCAAGTACCTTTACCTGCTGCGCCATCTTGTTGGCCCCACAAAACCAGTCTTAATCATAATGTGCTTTAAAATTTCCAAGTTTTCTTTCAATGTATTTCCCGCACAGTCATTTTATAATCACACACTCTCCTTAAAATACACAGATGGTAACTCTGCTCTCTCTCAATTTTTGGTTGGTAGTTTTTAAAAAAATCTATCTATCTATTTATTTATTTATTTACTTACTTACTTACTTACTTACTGCAATTTATTATACTTTGTATTCCCTCTACACCCACTTCTTTGTCTCCTCCCAGTTCTATCCTCCCTCCTTCTCTCCTTTTTTTTAAAATTATATATCTGTACCTATAGATCTACATATCTATATTTTTTAAAATTTTTTGTTATTATCATTTATAACCATTCAATTTGTATCCCAGCTGTTGTCCCCTCCCTCATCTCCTCTCAATCCCAGTCTCCTCCAACTATACCCCTCCCCTAGTCCACTGAAAAGGGAGGTCTTCCTCCTCTTCTATTTGACACTAGCCTATCAGGTCTCATCAGGACTGGTTGCATTGTCTTCCTCTCTGGTCTGGCAAGGCTGCAACCCCTATGGGGATGTGATCAGAGAGCCTGCCACTCTATCACAGTTCATGATAAATAAAGTCCCTGCTCCCCTTACTAGGAACCCCACTTGGAGACTGGGTCTATGGGCTACATCTGAGTCACGGTTTTAGGTCTCCTCACCATGCATTGCCCTTGGTTGGGGTATGATTCTCTTCAGGGCCCCCAGGGCTCAGTTTATGGCTCTGTTGGTCTCCTTTGGAGCTCCTGTCCCCTCCAGGTCTTTCTGTCTCTCCCTTCTTTCTTAAGATAGCCTGCACTCTGCCCAAAGTTTGGCTGTGTGTCCAGCCTCTGTTTCAATACCTCAATCAGTAGGGTCTTTCAGAGGCCCTCCGTGGTAGGTTCATGTCCTGTTCACTGTCTTCTGCTTCTGATATTTAACATGTTTGTTCTTCTGAATGAGGATTGAACATCTTCCCTAGGGTCTTCTTTGTTATTTAGCTTCTTTAGGACTATAGATTTTAGTATGTTTATCCTATATTGTATGTCTAGTACCCACTTATAAGTGAGTATATACCGTGTGTGTTTTTCTGCTCCTGGGATACCTCACTCAGGATGATCTTTTCTAGATCCCACCATTTGCCTGCAAATTTCATGATTTCCTTGTTTTTAATAGCTGAGTAGTATTCCATTGTGTAAATGTATCACAATTTCTGTATCCATTCCTCTATTGAGGAATATATATATTCCTCTATCTGGGTTGTTTCCTGGTTCTGGCTTTTATGAATAAAGTTGCTATGAACATGGTTGAGCAAATGTCCCTGATTTATACTTGAGCATCTTTTGGATATATTCCCAGGAGTGGTATAGCTGGATCTTGAGGTAGCACTATTCCTAATTTCCTGAGAAAGCACCAGATAGATTTCCTGGTGGTGGTACAAGTTTACACTCCCACCAGCAATGTCCCCTCTCTTTCTCTTAAAGGAGACTTTTTGTGTGTACAAACATAATCACATACTTAACAATAAGCCATGTTGGCAACAAGTCAAATACCCAGACTTTTCAGCATTGTAAGTTACTGCCCAACCCCAATATGAATGCCTTCCCTTGCTTAGTGCTACAGTTGGCTCTTTGAATTTTTGTCAATTATATGTGAACAATAGTGATGATGGCAACTTTTTTTTTTTTTGATGATGAAAACTTTTAGCAATAAATCTAAATTCAGACTCTAGACTTTCCTTCTTTACTCTCAACACTCATAAATCATTGAAAAGTCAAGGAAGAAAGTTCTTGTGGATATGAAAACAAAGTAATAAAGTAAATTAATAAAAACTCAAAATCTTGATAGAGCAATATAATAGGCCCCTGCAACTGCTATAGGAGTCAGTAAACACTCCAGGGAGCTTTGGAAAGAGAAAACAAAAAGTGTGCTTCCTGTATGTTTCACCCAGCATCATCTGGTTCCAGACAAAGTGGTTGCAACTCTGCTCTCATCAGTACAGTCATACACACACCTGCATGGAACTCGGGATGCTGAAATACAGATAACCTCCACGTGTTGTTGCCAGAATCCAAACAGAAGCTCGTATCTCAAACTAAAAAACACGCGGCATGTCTGGAAGCCTCATGAGAGAGCTTTCAGAGACGCGCGATTGCTGTACGTTCACTCACCTCCGAAGTAAGAGCCGTCGGTCAACTTCATTTCTTTGCTGGACTTGGTGATGACCCCAGCAACCCCGTGCTGGATGAAGTACATCTTCTTCCCCACAGCTCCTTCTCGAATGATGTAGTCTCCAGGCTGGAACACCTCAAACCTCAGCTTGCTCAGCATGGCCGTCACAAAATTAGGGTCCGCGTTAGCAAAAAGAGGCATCGTAGCCACCAGTTTCCGGCAGTTGAAGTTGACGATTTCCTAAGGGAGGCAGGAATGAGCACACCAGAAGGGAAATGTAAGTCGTATTTGGGAGAAAAGTACACGTTGGCATTTAAAAACTTGTGTATACAGAATAATGGCCTGTTTACATTTGTAAAAAGATAAGTAAACTGTAACCCACAGATGTCACCAATGCAATAGGTTTCATTTTAATTTGTATTAAAAGTTTTATTCCAGCACCTGGTGTGGCAGAGAAATACAATAAATAATAATATGTTAATTAAATAATAAAAATATCAATTTATTACCCTTATTTATATATTATTTTTTATTTCAAGTTAGAGCCAAAATGTGTGATTTTAACACAAAGTCCCATAAGTACTAGATATCATGTTGCTTATCCTGTGCTTCATGATGCTGTACAACCTGCCTGGTACCCCACAAGCAGGGATGAAGAAAGAAGAACAGATGCAGTCAGTTTGCATTTTATTTTTTAAATATCATTCACATTAGAGTAAAGGAAATACACAGCAGATACTACCAAAGGCAATCGGTAAAAGACTGTAAATGAAATTGGATTTCTGCCCTGTGAGAACAAACCCCATTTCCAAATCACCCGCTGGGTCTGAACTGGAAAGAGGGTATCTTTTTTTTTTTTTTTTTTTTTTTCCTGTCTCATTATTTGTTGTCTAGCAGTCAGAAGATCTACAAATCTGTCTTCATTTTGCAGATTCCAGCTCAGATCAGAAATATTTGTTTCTGGGCTAAAACAGGGATATAGGAAATGCGTTACTGCAGGTGTTGGGATAAGCAATGCTAATGTAGGTGTTACCATTATGGCGTTTCTTGGCAACTCCTTTGTAAAAGAACCTAGCATCAAGCTACCTCACATTAAAAATTACAAAAACCTAAGGTTGTGCTGAATTTATAATGGTGGTTATGAAGCATAGAAATTTTAAAGTCACTTCTCCCAAGAGGTAGAAAGGAAGCAAAAATGAAACGGGGACATTAACAAAATTAGAGCAAAAAAGCTTTGTCTGGGAAAATATGTTAGTGCCAAAGCCAAAACAAAATTTCTTGATTTTATTTCGTAAAATTACCTAATATTGTCTCAACATAGGTAAAAAAAAAAGCTAGGTTTTGAATAAATAAAATTTGATAGATATATTCAAAAGAACATGTAAATTACTCAGTAAAAAAAAATAAAAAAAGAACGAATTCTTGTCATTTGTGAGAATGAATGTTATTGGAGATCATTATTTTAAAAATAAACTAAGCACAGAAAATAACATGCTGCAGGAGTTTCCTCAAGTGTGAAATATGAAACAGCTGAATCCACAGAAACTAAAAGAGAAAGCGTAGAGAAATTTTCATGGATGCTCTAACAAGAGATCAGACACAAAGACCTTGCAGGTCTATGTGATCCAGACGGATGAAATGCACAAATGCTCTGGATGACAGAATACAGATACACCCTTAGTACATACTTTTAATCATGAACAATGAAGGTACAGTTTGTTTATAAAAGGACACAGTCATTTTTGAAAGTGACATCTAATTGAGGGGCACACAAAGTGACAAATCAGAGAAAGATTTGACAGAATGAGTCAGAGATAAGAAATGTCCAGTTCTCACGAGAAAAGCACAGGAAAGATAGGCTACTTGGCAGTGCGGGGAGAGAGAAAGGAGAGAGGTTGTTACTGAGAATTAATTACCAGGCAAGTTTTACAGAGACAGGTTAAAAAGAGAACAAGTTAGGAGAAGACAGAACAAGCCAGAGAAGGAGAACGAGTCAGAAAATTAAAACATATTCCCCAAATTAGTTTGAGGCTAGGCAGAACAACTCAGTCAGAAGCTAAACAAAGCCAAATTGAATCAGTCATCTTTGGAGAAGAGTTTGGGACAAAACAGGTAAGTTTAACCATCCAGCAAGAATTCAGAAGGAGTTATAAAGGCTTGGGAAAGGCTCTCATCTCATTCCCTAAGCTGAGGAAATAAAAACAATATTTACAGAAAAGAAGAGAAACAACACAAATTTGAGCTCAGGGCTACTGAGTTTTGTATCACAAAGAAATTCTAGTGTGCTATTGCACCAGATGACAATAATGATGACAACAGCAACAACAATATTCTCACATTTCTAGAAACTGGGGTAATTAATTTTGAATGTGACATAAAAGACAAGTGTTTGAAGAGACTGGGTAGATTTATATTGAGTTGAAGAATCCACAGTATATACATGTATTAAACATTCCATGAATATTTATAATTTTTTTTGTGCATGAGTTAAAAGCTCAATTCAACTTAAAAATGATCCCAACTGATGACTGAAAGCACAGTATTCTGAGCCCTTACTTCTTCTGAAATTTAATTCATCTTAAGTTTCCATACAGTATTATTCTGTCATTTTACACATTAAACCTTCAATTCTTCAAAGCTCATTGTCTTATTTTAATGGCACAGTCCTGTTGTCTTTTAACTCCATTTTTTCAGTTATTTTACTATATTATATCTAGAGGAGTATTTACAACACTGTATCAGAACATCTTTTATATGAACAGAATATTTGTTTCCCAGACTATTTGTATGACAGAAATATTCTCAGTGTAGCTATCCCTTAAAAAGAGTAAAATCAATCATTTCTAATACTTTTTTCTTACCATAACTAAAGCCTCTATTCTTCTTTCCTCTCCTGTCTTTCTGGTCCTCTCTTCTTCCATCTTTCCTTCCATCCTTCCTTCTATTTTCCCATTCCTCATTAATATAGATGCATGTTTAAGCAGTGTTCCCTAGGAGCTAAAGACTGTTACAGAAGCACACCTAGACTCCAGTACTCTTTCAGCATTAGCTGAAATGATCAACATTGCCCTATAGTTCATTATAGAGTCCACTATGCACTATTTAGGTTTGGCTAATGTAGACCAAATGTCACATTTAATAACATTCTCTTATCACTGTTATTTTGTTTAGTTTCTGATTTTTTCATTTTTCTTATTTTTTTCCAGTCAGTTTAATTCAGAGGAAGTATTAAAACAAAAATTATTTCATTGATGTTCTTTGAATTAAACTGACTGAAATATCCCTACTTTTGATCGTTTGATCGCATGTATCTTTTATGCAGTGTTATGGAAAGGTGTTTGGTTCCTGCCATTTTCCCCTAACATCTTTAATCATGGTTTAATAACAATAATTAACAACAAATGTTAAATCCAAACTTAAAGCCATTCTACACAGTATTTGACAGTTCTCCTATCCAAGACAGTCAGAAGACGCTCTGAGCTTAGAAGACGTCCATGAGAAAGGGTAACTAAGTGAGGTGTGGTGTTCTGGATGAGACCATGGAGCAAGAGTTTGATTAAAAAACTACTGAAATATGAATGATATTTAGACTGTATCAAAAGACTGTGGCACAAACTCCATAGTAATTAATGATACTGAAAGTAAGAAGATGGACAAGGTGTGCAGGGACTACCTCTACAGTCTTTGGGCATTTCTACAAGTGGAATACTATCCTGGAAAGAATAACTAATAGATGAAATAACCACTCACTATATTGAGTATAAATGAGATGTTTTGTCATAGTACTTAAACGTTTTTCTTTAAATAATTAATTCACTTAAAAAGGAGAAAATACCTTTTAGTCAACATTTAAATACATCACATTGTTCTGTGGTTAATGATTTTCTCAATATGAGCATAAATTGTATAGATACTTTAAGAGACTTCACCGTATTGTTGTATGTTTCTATGGTTTATGTTAATCAAAAACAAAATTTGCTTAAAGTTTGAAACATGTTTCATTCTATTCACATCAGCAAAAATGAGGGAAAACCAAAATATTTCTCTACAAAAATTTCCTTCAAATGAATATTATTAAAATTATTTATGTAATAGTAATGTTTTTAATTTAAATGCTTTTTAAATTTTTTTTCACAATTTATTCATTACATATCCTGATTGAAGTTCCCTCCCTAGCTTCTCCCAGTCCCACCCTGCCTTCGTCTTCTCTCCCCTGTTCCCTTTCCCTAGTCCACTGAAAGGGGGAGTTTTCCTTCCCTTCCATCTAATCCTAGTTTATCAAGTCTCATCAGGACTGCCTGGATCCTCTTCCTCTGTGGCCTGGTAAGGTTGCATCAACAGGGGCAAGTGATAAAAGAGCAGGCAAATAAATTCATGACAGAGGCAGCCCCTGCTCCTCTTACTCAGAACCTACATGGAGACTGAACTGCCAATAGGCTACATCAGAGCAGGAGGTCTAGGTCTTCTCCATGCATGGTCTTTGGTTGGTGCATTAGTCTCTGCAGGAGCGCCGGGCTCAGATTTTTTAGCTTTGTGGATTTCCTTGTGGGGCTCCTGTCCCTTCCATGTCCCTCTATCTCCCTCACCCCTATAAGACTCCCTGCACTCTGCCCAAAGTTTGGCTGTGATTCTCAGCATCTGCTTTGATCTCTTGTTGGGTGGAGCCTTTCAGAGGACCATCTATAATAGGCTCACATCCTGTTTCCTCTTTTCCATGGCTTTTGGTGTCTATCTTGTTTGCATTCTGAATGAGGTTTAAGCATCTTCCCTAAGGTCCTCCTTAATGTTTAGTTTCTTTATGTCTGTAGATTTTAGTATGGCTATCCTATACTATATGGCTAATATCTTCTTATAAGTGAGTATATACCATGCCTGTCTTTCTGTTTCTGGGTTACCTCACTCAGGATGATCTTTTCTAGTTCCATCCATTTGCCTGCAAATTAAGTTTCTAAGAAAAATATACTGTTCTACTTTCTACTTTCATTATGTAATACAACATTATTTTAAACATGAGTTCTGCTTCTTTGCCTGACCAAATGATAATTAAGTACTATGCTATGACAAATCAGCCCTATAGCCCTAAGAACCTTTTTATGCCTCATTCCTAAAAAACTAAAATGAGCTGCCTTTCTGCAGCTGATCTCGGTAGTTTTCTCCTTCGTGTTCATGGCTTTCTGAACCCCATTCACTGCTTCTGCTCCTTTTGTCCCCTTGGGCCGATGGCCAATGGACCGCGAGGGATAAAAGGACCGCAAAACATGCTCAATATTTTTATACTGTGCGAAAGACATGATAGCTGTCCTCTAAGAACTTAGGGAGAGTGCTCAGTAAAAATGTCTTAATATCTTTGAAGAAGTGGGTCAGCAAAAATAACCCAAAACAGGTTTGTTGTAATAAAAGTTATGATTTATAAAGTATTAAGTAAGAGACTTGAACCCTTGCACTATCTTAATTACTTTCCTATGTACTTACTTACCTACTTACTGACTGACTGCCTTACTTTACTGCTTGATCTTAGCCCCGCTACCTGCTCTCCTTTCAGTCCCACAATCCCTTCCTCTTCCTCCACCCCCTTTCCTTACCACCCCCTTCCCCTCCCCCTCAGAAAAGGGGGATTCCCCATCATGTTGGTTGGTGTTGGGGAAGTTCTCCTTTTCCGAGTCATGTCTTGTTCCATTAGGTCTACTGTAAAAAACAAAAAACCTTCATGTATTGTCAGTAGCTTCTTTTTATTTTTCTTGAAAAACTATTTCCGTTCATGATCCTCCTGCTTCTTCCTCCTTCAGCAAATCCTACCAACGTGTAACACCACAACTGGCTGCACAGATGTAGCCCATGGTAGGTGAGTCTCCAAGTGGGTTTCCTAGTTATGGGAACAGGGGCTGTCTCTGACTGAACTCAGTGGCTGCCTCTTTGATCACCTCCCCCTGAAGGGAGAGCAGCCTTGCCAGGCCACAGAGGAAGACAATGCGGACAGTCCTGATGAGACCTGATAGGATAGAGTCAGAGGGGAGGGGAGGAAGACTTCCCCTATCAGTGGACTTGGAGAGGTGCATGGAAGGAGATGAGCGTGGGAGGGTGGCATTGGGAAGGATGAGGGAGGGGCTACAGCTGGGATACAAAGTGAATAAACTGTAATTAATAATAAAAAACTATTTCAGCTGCTTTTTTAAAATAGTAGGCATGCCTGGCTCTTTTGATAAAATCCCATGTGAAACATTACAATTTAATCTGAGTGCAAGTTAGGGATGCAGAAGACAGGGACATAAAATTCACTAATTATCTACTTACTTACAAAGTTTTCCTTTTCTGTTATGAGAAAATAATTTAAGAATAAATGTAAATTTGTTTTCCTATTCCTACATATGTAGGAGAGAACAGACTTAAAGAGGGGAAAGCCATGGCCCAGTTCACAGAGATCAAAGTATATTCAGTGAAATTAACCAAGTTTATTCAGCCTCACTATGTCATTTAGATCAAAGTCACAAAATTCGGTTGCCCACATAGTCCCAACCTTCATGCTTACAACTGTCTGAGCATTAAAATGAAAAACTAAAATTACTTTTGACATAAGTTCATTATAATTTTACACATCTGAGACTATCATCCTTTCATTTTTCTTAAATGACTGTTGTAGACTAATCTTTAGTACTTTGAATATCACGTCTCATGTAGTATACATATCTTCTTGACAAATTATTTAATAATGATTAATTTATTATTGTGGTATATTTAAAAGTTCATAATTATACTAATAATATATTTAAAAAAAAACTTACTTGCATTTTATTATGTGCAATTCAGAGTATACCTCAGTCAATAGCCACTTTAATATATTTAATCAAAACTTTTTGGAACACTAATAAAAATTTTATTTCATGTATTTATTTTGACTTATATAATCATTTAGGTATTGGGTAAACAGGAAGCATTTTCTTTTTCTCCCTCATGAAACTTCCATGACCAGTTCAGGGCAGAAAAAAGCAAATATTATGAAGCATAACTAATGTATTTACTTTGTAATTCAGTGATATAGTCATGTATGAAGCACTGGACAATCCATGGCTGGTTATCTACAGAATGTATGCATTCAAGAAATGCAACCCCAGAAATTTCTATATGCAAGAAACTCTGCACAGATGGGGCAGATTGTATTCATGGTGATTTATTTACATGCATATGCAACAACAATGGCTAAAGCAGATGACACTGTGGACTTGGTAGGGAAGAAACATGTGGGATAATTAAGAGGGAGGGGGAGAGATGACGTGATTAGAATTTAATTAAATAATAAACACACTGGATTGTAAGGAAATAGGCCGCAGGTGACTGCCGTGAGCATGCTGAGGTTAAATGCAATCATAAGCACGTTGTGCTGGATGGCCGTTTTTATGTCGGTTAGACACAAGCTATAGTCATCTGAAAGGGAACCTCAATTGAGAAAATGCCGCCTTAAGGCTGGGTTGTAATCAGATAAATTTGTAGGGCATCTGTTGAAGTTAGTGATGAATGGCGAAAGGCCTAGTCCATTGTGGGGCTGGACATTGCTGGGCTGGTGGTCCTGTGTTCTATGGAAGGCAGACTGAGAAGGTCGTGGGGAACAAACAAGTAAGCATGGCCCCTCCATGGCCTCTGCATCAACTCCTACCTCCAGGAACCTGTTTGAGCCCTGTTTGAGCTCCTGTCCTGACTTCCTTCAGTAACAGTGATATGGAAGTGTAAGCCAAATAAACCCTTTCCTCTGCATATTGCTTCCACCATGGTATCTCATCGCAAAAACAGCAACTAAGACACTGTGTAACTACGGTCTAGATGGTAGCCTTCAGTAATTTTCCAAAGGAATTGCTACTAAAAAGAGTGTATGTGCCACTGGTTTATGGCTTGTCAAGGATGCCTCATCATTACAGTGATGATGATCCATCATTTTTTTTTAATTCCATGTCTTCACATTTAATTATACTTAAAAAAAATCCAAAGAACAATCACATTACTATCAGGATCATAGAGATGAGCCAAATAGGTCTGAAAAAGGTGATTCAACAAAAGTGACATAAAATTCAGGAGATGAAGCCAATTTATAGAGAAATAGTCTGGCATTTTAGAGCCTTGTTTTCTACCATAGGGGTCGCCAGACAAAGAGAGTTACTAAACAACTGAAGTGTGTCTAGTATGACTGACAAATTGAATTTTCAACTTGCTGAATTCTAATGAGTTTAAGTGTAAAGTTCAAAACCTGTCAATTTAGTTATTTAGAAAAATATATCTGGAAGATCATGGCCAGGCAAACACACTCAGCATATAGGTTGTTCCTGAGGAAAATCTTGCATCCAAATCAAGATGTGTGATAAAAACAAAACAAAACAAAAATGTGTTCTAGACTGTGTGCTTGAAAAACAAAAATTCTTACTTCAATGATTTTATATCGACTGCATCTTGAAATTACATTTAAAGAATATATTGTATACAAATTCACATTTCTTTTCATTAATAATATAAATGTTGGAAAATTTAAAGTGATTTATGATTCTAATTACATTTCCGTTGAACAGTGACCAGTATTATAAAATAACCGATGATCTGTATTTTAAGAGGAGAATGGCATGATGCATTTCTAGACATCCAAATCTACAGTGAAACTTTCTGAATGACAAACATGAAGTAAAAGTGCGGTGGGTTAGAGAGGCATATGGGAAGAAGGTAAGCTGTATGGGGCCTCTGAGTTGGAACAATCACAGACCTGCATTAGAGAAAGATGCCACATGACAGCTCATGACAACCACTTGAAGACTGAAGACCAGCTGTGACTGACATACATAGGTGAAATTACTGAAAACTATCCTTTATTTCTTTATTCTTGCATCTCCATATCATTGGCTTTGTAGATTTTTCTGATGAGGTCATGCATTTGTCACACCACGTCTTAAATTTCCATAAAAGGCAAACAGTAACCGCGTTCTGGGACAAGCCCAATCCGTTCCTGGAATTTCTAATCTCTCCCCAATTAAGTCATGAATAACTCACCCATTCTTCAGGGAAAAAAGAAGGACTGTATCTAAACGTTTTTAGCACATGTACACATGTATACCATGTGTGAGCAGTGCCCACAGAAACCAGGAAAAGGATGTCAGAGTTGTTAAAACTGTAGTTACAGAGCTGGGGGCTGCCAAATGGGTGCTAGGAACTGAACCCAGGCCCTCTGAAAAAGCAGAAAAAGCAGCAAATGCTCACTCCTTCTCTAAACCTTGCCACTAATGATATAGCCTAAAAAGCATCCATTCCTCTGATGCTCTTCTCTTCCATTTGACTATGGGCTTCTGCCTGTAATAAAGCTTCCCAATTCTTTACTTTCTCTTATTTCTGAATTCCTTCTTTCTCATAGACAAGAAAGAAACTAGAAACATTTTGTGAGGTCTCATATTGTCCTCCCTGTTACTGAGACTTCCCCTGTTTGGGGACATAATATTTAACTTCTATAGACTAATGTTGGATCATGTAGTTCGATCCACGTAAACTACTGTTTAGATTCTCGGCTCCATGAAAAAGGAGTAGATTGAAATGACTGACCAAAGTTAATTTTAACTGGCCTTACTTTTAAGGAAGTCATACACATGAGCTCATTACTTAAAGCATTTAAGGCAACATATTAATAATAATAAATATTAACAATTAAAAATCAAAACTTTCCTATGCTGTGGTAAAGTTTTGTAGGTATCCCACATTCCTGCTGCTAGAGCAATCTTTATTGTTCAGGAGAGCTGCAAGGAATGTTGAAATGGCCAACACAGCATTTAGTACAGAGAAGAGTCCTGGGGTGAACTGGTCCTTGTAGACATGACTTAAAAATGCTTACGCATCAACAGAACATAGAGAGGACAACTGATAGGTATGGCCCTCCCAGAAGGCCTGATGGTCAGTTTGACAGGCAACAATAAGGGAAAGGATCTTGAGTGATTTGCCAAGCATGACATTTCCAACCCTGATATTCTTTAGAGGAAGATAGTAGTCTCACAAACTTACTTTTGAAATTTTTCTAAAACATAGTATACTAGGCTCCAATCCAGACTTAGAGAATCTGCATCTAAACCTATAAAGGATATGACTCAAAGTCTCTACTTGCATAGTCAAGTACGCTTCCTAAAATAAGTGAGTACCCGGAAGCCTAAATCTAGTTGAGGGAGGAAGTTATGTATGCATGTATTCAACATAGGTTAATTATAAATAGTAAAAGTAGTTTTGGCAAAAGTCAAGCAATAAATTATAAAGCATAATAAAACTCCTTTATTGATAGGGGAGAGTTGGAAGTGAACTGTGGTTTACATTCCACTAAAATAAAAGAAAGGATTCGTAGTTACTTTGAGAGAAAACCGTCCCCTTTTCACATTCTCAACTACCATTCTTTTGATAGTTTGACCCCTAAACTAAAGGGTATTTAATTGAATATATTATAAAATCACCCCAGTTAAGAAGACATTATTGCTTTAGAAATGTTTCAAAAGTATACCTAGACAGTGAATGACAAGCTAAGAACCTGCTCTTACTTTGTAATTTTAAAACATTTCCCTTGATTTCTCTGTCTCTCAGATGGAATATTTACAGGTTCTTTCTCTAACTGGGATACCCTTGCCTTTCAAGAAAGCTTTTATTGCCAGTGCTACATAATTTGAGTGTCAAATACTGTGCAATAAACTACAAGGGTAAGAAATACTTATTACTAGAGTTAAAAGAATCACAGTTAGAACAAGAGTGACTAATGGGTATATACATTTTAATTTTAACTTATATTTCCATTTCATTGGGATTAGCCAGTCACATCTTTTTATTAGCAAACTATCTTTACTTTAGTTTCTAAAAAAAGAA
Source organism: Meriones unguiculatus (assembly GCF_030254825.1). NCBI lineage: Eukaryota > Metazoa > Chordata > Mammalia > Rodentia > Muridae > Meriones > Meriones unguiculatus. The sequence continues at coordinate 92,283,884 of NC_083354.1, read as the reverse complement.
AGAAAGAAAATCTGTTTACATCAACACAGCTGTAATTATAATGCACATTTTTATTTGATTCCTCTTTTCTACCTATACTTTAAAATTATTTATTTATTTATCTACCTATTTATTTATTTATTATTTTCATTGTTATGTGCATTGGTCTTTTGCCTGCATGTATGTTTGTGTGAGGGTGGCAGGTCTTGGAATGACAGACATTTGTAAACTGCCATGTGGGGCTGGGACTTGAACTCTGGTCCTTTGGAAGAGCAGCAGTGCTCCTAACTGCTGAGCTATCCCTCCAGCCCCCTCTATACATTTATGACAGATTTGTTTTTCTAAAACTACAGTGTGGCCCTCACTGCCATTCTTTGTAAAAACCAGTGTTCCATTTTGTTTTAACCATACTGTATATTTAAAACTCAACAAATAGAGAGGAAAACTAGATGACAATAGCTCTTAAATAATGTGGGCTTTAGGATTTTCCAGTAGCACTTGCTCTGAACCTTAGTTGTACTATTTTTTTAATTTTTTATTTAACTTTTATTAATTATACTTTATTCATTTTGTATCCCCCCCATAAGCCCCTCCCTCCTGCCCTCCAAATCCCACCCTTCCTCCCCTTTCTGCATGCATGCCCCTCCCCAAGTCCACTGATAGGGGAGGTTCTCTTCACCTTTCTAATCTTAGTCTATCAGTTCTCATCAAAAGTGTCTGCATTGTCATCTTCTGTGGCCTGGTAAGGCTGCTCCCCCCTTAGGGGGAGGTGATCAAAGAGCAGGCCAATCAGATTATGTCAGAGGCAGTCCCTCTTCCCATTACTATGTAACCCACTTGGACACTAAACTGCAATGGGCTACATCTGGCAGGATTAAAATAGTAAATAAAAAGGGCCATCTTACCAAAAGCAATCTACAGATTCAATGAAATTCCCATCAAATTACCAACAAAATTCTTTACAGACCTTGAAGGAAAAATTCTCAACTTCATATGGAATAACAAGAAACCCAGAATTGCTAAAACAATCCTCTACAATAAAAGATCTTCTGGAAGTATCTCCATCCCTGATCTTAAGCTGTACTATAGAGCAACAGTTATAAAAACTGCATGGTACTGGCATAGAAACAGAGCGGTGGATCAATGGAACCGAACAGAAGATGCAGAAATAAACCCACACACTTATGGACACCTGATCTTTGACAAAGATGCCAAAACCATACAATGGAAAAAAGATAACATCTTCAACAAATGGTGCTCTTCTAACTGGATGTCTACATGTAGAAAAATGCAAAGAGATCCATACTTATCACCCTGCACAAAACTAAAGTCAGGTGGATCAAAGATATTAACATAAAACCAGACACATTAAGTCGGTTAGAAGAAAAAGTGGGGAATACCCTAGAACTCATTGGTACAGGAGACAACTTCCTGAACAGAACACCAACAGCACCAGCTCTAAAAGCAACAATCAATAAACGGGACCTCATGAAATTAAAAAGCTTCTGTAAAGCAAAGGACAGCGTCATCAAAACAAAAGGAATGCCTACAGATTGGGAAAGAATCTTCAACAACCCTTTATCTGACAGAGGGCTAATACCCAGCATATATAAAGAACTAAAGAAGCTGAAAAGCAGCAAACCAAGTAATCCAATTAAACAAGGGGGAACAGAGCTAAACAGAGAACTCTCCGTAGAGGAATATCGAATGGCAGAGAAACACTTAAAGAAATGCTCAACCTCATTAGCCATTAGGGAAATGCAAATCAAAACGACCCTGAGATTTCACCTTACACCCATGAGAATGGCCAAGATGAAAAACTCAAGTGACAACACATGCTGGAGAGGTTGTGGAGAAAGGGGAACCCTCCTCCACTGCTGGTGGGAATGTAAACTTGTACAACCACTCTGGAAATCAATCTGGCGCTTTCTCAGACAACATGGAATAGTGCTTCCTCAAGATCCAGCCATACCACTCCTAGGCATATATCCAAAAGAGGCTCAAGTACACAATAAGGACATTTGCTCAACCATGTTTGTAGCAGCTTTATTTGTAATAGCCAGAAGCTGGAAACAGCCCAGATGCCCCTCAACTGAAGAATGGATGCAGAAATTGTGGTACATCTACACAATGGAGTATTACTCTACAATTAAAAATGATTTTCAGTTTCAGTTTTTTTTCTTGATTAAAGGAAGAAACACATTGCCGAATAAAGAACTTTTTGTTCAACAATCATTTAAGATGTATAAGTTTGTAAATACAAATATAAAGGATATTTTCATTATCACAGTATTGTTTTCTGTTGAGGAAAGCCATGCTTTCAATCATATCTAAATATTGGTGAAATTATTTTACATAATCTTAGAAAAGATATAACTTAACAGTAGAAATCACAATAACATAATGAAGATGATTGAGGATCAAATTTAATATAGTAGCCTTGATTATTGCAAAAGGAATCAGTATAGTCATCAATATTTATTAAAATAGTTAAGACAGGGGACTGGAGAGATGGCTCAGTGGTTAAGAACACTGGCTGTTCTTCCAAAGGACTGAGGTTCAATTCCCAGCACCCACACGGCAGCTCATAACTGTCTGTGACTCCAGTTCTAGGGGATCTGACATTTCTATACCAATGCCCATAAAATTAAATTAAATTAATTATTTAAAAAAATAGTTAAGATAGAGGGAAAGCTAAGCTTTGAGATGAATACATTAAAAAAACATTACATTAATTAGCGTGTACCTTTGTGTGGTTCTGTGTGTGAGTGTGTGCGTGTGTGTGTGTGTGTGTATGCATGTGTGTAGTTGTATGCAAGCTATGGTCTGTATGTGGAACTCGGGGGTCAAATTACAGGAGTTTTCTCTTTCCATTTTGCTGGTCCTAGAGATTGAATTCAGGCCACAATTCTTGGTAACGAGAGTCTTTGTTCACTAAGCCATCTCACTGTCTTAAGAGGAAAATTTTACGTCAAGATTCTCCACTGGACTAAATGAATTTTTTTTGCTTTCCATAGTTTTAAATTTGAAGTGGTAAATGAGACTATTTTGCGAAAAGAAATTTGTATTTTTAAGAATAGCACTCCAAATCCACATACGAAATATAAGGCTTTTTACTGTTAAATCATGAGGACAGTTAAGTATTCTCATGTTGCACTTAGCTCTTGAAGATTGCCTTAGCATCTAGGGCATAAGATGGTGGTCTTTGTGCCTTTTCTGTTACCATGACGAAATACCTGGCACAAGCACCTGGAGCAAGGTTTTATTATGGCTCACAGTTGCAGAGGATATAGTTCATCATGGTGGGGAAAACAGCAGCAGGCCAAGAATGTGCATGGCAGTAGGAGCAGGAGACTGGCTCAGGACACTGAATCTATGCTCAGAAAGTGGAAAGAGAACTGGAAATGTGGTCAGGATACAAAATGTCAAAGCCTGACCCCAGTAACGTATTTTTTCCAACAAGCTCTACCACCTAAGAATTGCACAACTTTCTGAAACGGTGCCACGAGCTGTAGACCGAGCATTCAAATATGTCAGCCTGTGGGAGGCACCTCACTTTCAAAGCACTGACATGGTGAATGTCACTTTTCAGCAACAGAGAGGACCAGGGTATGAAGTAGTGAGGGCAGTAGTGCTGGTTTTAATGATGAAGATGATTGCACGAAAACAATGACTTATAAACACAATTTCAGTGAAAACTGTACTTCAAGTGTTAGAAGCGCTTTGTTTTTGATATCACATCATCAAATAAATCACTTTATTGGCAGGCACCATGCAATGGCACTCCAGTATAGGTAATGTCTAAAGATGGTGAGTTAAGAAGGCAGAAGCGACAGAGAACCACCTAAGCTTGGAAAGATCTGAACCTACTGATGTGCTGGCCTAATGGATACATTGAAAGTCAGATGCCACTGGTGGAAATGGCACACTGACATGGAACCTTTGAAATCCTCAGAGTATGAATTTAGAATTTAAAAATTATTTTCCACACCCTGGTAATGCATGTTGTTTATGTATTTATAACATTTATTTATTATTACAAAGTCTTAAAAATAATTTTTTATAGAGAAGGAAGTTTAAAGGAAGTTTTTCTTCCTTTAGTAAACTTTCTAGATGTATGTGTATGTGTGTGTGTGTTTAAATTATCATGTTTTAGCTCAGGGTGACAAAAAGTGGTCAATGATACTATTTTTATACTTATAACTGATATTGGAGCTCTCATTCTTGACATTAACATGTACAAATGTTACAGTCTCCTAAAGAGAACTCTATAGCTTACCAGACAACAATATGAACTATAACTTTAACTTAAACATTTCTCAAAGATCAGGAACAGAAAATTCTAGAGAAATTAAATATAATGTCTCAAAATCTAATTTTTAAAAAGTAGAAATACCAGATAAACAGCTTAAGTTAGAATCATAGGATTTTAATTATTCTTCTTCAAAGTGAACCAATGAATGGGCACTTTTAAATCTGAGTTAATGACAGCAGTTTTTCACACTTATTGCAAATACTGAATAAGGTGATACATAGTGATTTTGAAATTAAAAATTTGTTACTCTACATGGGTAAATTATTATTTCTGTCTTAATTCTTGCTGGGTGGCAAATACCTTAAAGGATTTAATTATCATAGAAAGATAAAAATCTATACTTTGTATTACAGATTTTACATTATAACACAAATTGAGTTTTACTTTTACATTTTAAAAAATGTATTTCTCATGTGTGAAAGTATTTGTAAGAAGCAGGCATAATTTGCTTTATAACCATTTTATATGCTTCTCGGGGGCCATTTTCCTTAGACAATGATGTCTGTTTACGGTTGCACTTTTTCTTACTTTTAGTTAATTAAGGGCACAGAAATAGAAAGAGCAAATACAACAACTCTTGTTATTATAACGAAAGACCAAGTCAAACATCATCAATTTATATACAAGCGGTCTGTCTCTAAGTAACTATTTCCAAGACTGAAAATTAGTCCTTTGCTAAGATTTTAACTGATCTTTGTTAGTCATATTGATAGATACAGAATCTGTGATAGAGGTTGCCAGAGTTAGGCAAAGTGGACTCTGAACAGTTCTTGTTTAAATTGTTGTAGAGTTTTAAGTATGATGAAAACATAAAGTACAAGTACTGGAGATAATTAAAGATATAATTTGTACTTGAGAACTTCATACTTTGAATGATTAAATATATAAATGTTATGTTATGGATGCCCACAATGTATTTCAACATGTTTCTATAAAATGATACCATCTTACATCTCTAACCCTGGTCTTCAGAGCCAGGGTTATCTCTCTGCCAGTACGTATTGTCATATGCCCCTCATACCACAATGCAAAAAGTGCCCCAATGACTGTACCAACTATCTACTTGGAGTTCATTTCTCCCCAAACTGAAAACCTTACAAGGTCTCAAGGCATACTGACTTTTTCATGTCTGTTTAGATTCATTATCACTGGATTTCTTGGAATCTCCTTATACTAGGAGCAGTGATAAGCAATATCGTACACCCTTCAGAAAGGGTAACTGCATTCTTCTTAAACTTACAGCCCCTAACTTACTATATTTTATAGGCATCCACGGCAAGATGTAAAAAGCTGTACAGTTTAAATAATAGAGGCATTTACACACGTTTAGGAAACCGGGAGATCAAGGCTGTAACACTAGCAGGTTTCATCTTAGGCTGGCCTCATATAAAGTTATCACTATTTTGACTTTATTTTAACTCTATAAACTTTTAAATGTTTTTCTCTTAATGAATTTGTAATTGCTAGTATAATAATTTTGGAGGAACACAACTCAGTCTATAACACACTGAATAAGACATTTAACCCTCATAAAATCCTAACTGATATAAATGATAAGTCACTGTTTAATTCACAACTTGAAAAAAATGTTCATCTTGCAATTAATAGGAGAGGACAGGAACTCCACAAGGAGAGCAACAGAACAAGAAAATTTGAACACAGGGAACTTCCCAGAGACTCATACTCCAACCAAGGACTATTCATGGAGATAACCTAGAACCCCTGCACAGATGTAGCCCATGGCAGTTTAGTATCCAAGTGGGTTACATAGTAATGGGAAGAGGGACTGCCTCTGACATAATCTGATTGGCCTGCTCTTTGATCACCTCCCCCTGAGGGGGAGCAGCCTTACCAGGCCACAGATGATGACAATGCAGCCACTCCTGATGAGATCTAATAGACTAAGATCAGAAGGAAGGAGAGGAGGCCCTCCCCTATCAGTGGACTTGGGAAGGGGCATTCGTGATGAAGGGGGAGGAAGGGTGGGACAGGGAGGGGAGGAGGGAGAGGCTTATGAGGGGATACAAAGTGAATAAAGTGTAATTAATAATAAAATAAAATGAAATAAAAAAACTGAAACAGAAACCTGATTTAGTATAAATGTCTCTTTTGTCTACCATGTTTTCTTTCCCTGCACCTCATCTTCTACCCTTTTATCTAGTAGCATTCCACATTTTCTGTTACATTCAGAGGAAACCTTTTCCTTTGAGGCCTTTCCTGTGTACTCTTGGCCTTGGCGTATTTATTTTTGTGAGCTATTTTTGTCCATTTTGCCTTGCTATTGCAATTAACTATGGGTGACACCCCCCATCTCCTGGGTTTCTCTTAATGGTTTTTTGCTTTTACCTTATCATTCCTTTCATACTTCCAGTTTATTTTACTTTATTTTTGTCACTTCCAATACAGAGACACGTTCTTTGAGACTGAAAACTGCATCCCTTTATTTGCCTTTCCAGTCGTTCTGGGTCAGTATCTTTTACACACATTAAAAAAAAAAATCAATGCAAGTGTTTTTTTCATCTCTTTGATAGTATCCAGAGCTGCATGGTGAAAACAAAAACAAAAACAAATCAACTGGAAACATCAAAAAACTGTAAGCCAAGAAATAAAAGACTTAAAGTTTTTATGAGTGCCATTTGGTATTATAACTTCTATAGGATCATACACATATTCTTTGACTAATCTTTTGTTACTTATGCCTGTTACATAACTACATGAAACTTTGGGAGTCAGCACAGCTTTGTAATGAAATGCATCTCTCTTATTTTGTTAATCTATAATCACACAAATTTTGCCTCCTTGTGTAACAAATCTGTTCTACAAATTAAAGGTCAGAGGACAGGATAATACTCTGAGCCCATTTCATGTTCTGTGAGAATGAAGTATCTGACGTTTGAAATTCTCCTGGGACACATGATCTGCACCTATTTTCAGCCCATAGCTCCTCACACTCCATTGTTTAAAAATAGATTAGTTCTGAACTTCGGAGACTGGCTTAGAAGGGCATTAACCTCTTTCTTGACTGTTAGGTTTGCCATTCTTCTCCAGTGGATTCAGTATAATACTGATTATGCTAAAAATAGAACTTCTTCTTCATACACTTTCCAACAAGCACTCACACACAGGGGGCAGAGTTCACGGAGTTTTTTAATTAGATTTTTTTTTTTAAGTATACTGCTGGCATTTACTAAAGCACACATCAGTCTTATGATCTTAATATTTCAATGTCAAGTTTTGATGCTTGAGGCATTGCCTCCAGAGAGCTACTTGCTGAAACGAAGGGAAAACTATTAGCAGATTGTTTGAATAACTGCCAAAAGAAATGGGGCATGAGATAAGGCCTAGTTCGGAGTCTCCTGCATAAAACTTTGAATCACCTTTTCAGCAGTCTACATGTACTTTTCCTTGTTTTTTCCAAGTATTCTCTCACTGCGCTATCAAAGTTGCAGCGATAGGCTAGTCTGCACTGAATGATGTGACTGTTTAGGATTTCTTAAAGTATGTTTATTATGTATGGGGCACTTTCCTAATCTTTTACATATTTTGCCTGTTTGGTTTTAATGACACCCAATGGGGTAGTTACTCTTATCAACTTTTTAATTTAAAACTGAGGAAAAGAATGACAAATGATTTAAGAAATAGCTCAGAGTTACACATTTAGTTAGTGCCGGCTAGTGGTGTTGTAACATAGAGTCGATCATGGTACAAAGTAACTATCAGAAGCATGTGTTCATGCACTATTTCTTATAGAAAGGGAAGAAGATGACACCAAGGGGTTAAGAATTTCTTAAGCAGTGGTTTCCAACTTGTGAGTCACAACCCCTTGTGGGCTGAACAACCCTTTCACAGGGGACACATATCAGATACCCTGCACTTCAGATATTAACTGATGATTCCTAACAGTAGCAAAATTATAGTATGAAGTAGCAATGAAATAAATCTATGGTTGGGGTCATCACAACATGAGGAACTATATTAAAGAGACAGCATTAGGAGGTTTAGAATCATTGATCTAAAGCAAAGAAAGTTGGCATATGTTCTGACATCTAGGAGGGTGTGTGGTGCCTAATGGCTATAGATACCCAAGTCAGAAAGTATATAATTTTGACTAAACACAGCTACAAAGCACTGGGATTATAGATCAGAGAGATGGCGAATATAGCACTACATAAAATTTCTGATTTATGATACTAAGTTTCTGAGAACCATCTTAAAAACATTTTCTTAGAAAATTGTAGTTGTTCTTTTACTTTTAACCACAGTACTTTTAGCTCACAGTGAAATGAAGGGAACTTTTATGACAAATGTAATCATTACATTCCAGGAACACTAACGCTTTTAATAGAGCTCAGACTTCAGATTCCAAGGCTTAGCCAGTGCTGAGCTGAGAAGGCCCTCCTCTCTGCGAATCTCCCACATCCTATATGCTTTGCTACCTGGATTTGGATGGCGCAATAAGCAACAATTGCTTGAAGGTTCATTGAATACATTCTCTGCAGATTGTCATGGGGATTATTATATTGACTCATTTGGGATGCATTGTAGTATTCTGTACTATATGACTAAAATCTACTTATAAGTGAGTATATTCCATGTGTGTCTTTCTGGGTCTGTGCTACCTCACTCAAGATGATCTTTTCTAGTTCCATCCATTTGCCTACAAATTTCATGATTTCCTTGTTTTTAATTGCTGAGTAGTGTTCCATTGTGTAAGTGTACCACAACTTCTGTATCCATTCCTCTGTTGGGGAACATCTAGGTTGTTTCCAGATTCTGGCTATTATGAATAAAGCTTCTATGAACATGGTTAGCAAATGTCCTTTTTTAATGGTAGAGCATTTTTTGGGTGCATGCTCAGGAATGGTATAGTTGGGTCTTGAGATATGGCAATTCCAAGTTTTCCGAGAAAGTGCCAGATTGATTTCCAAAGTGGTTGTACTTGTTTGCACTCCCACCAGCAATGGAGTGTTCCCTTTTCTCACATACTTAACTCTGTTAAACAAGCAACCCCATAGTACATAGAAAAACAGAGTGTAAAATGGATACATATAAAGCAGAACTACATGGCATGTAGTCCGCATACTGCAAGCACAATTACAAGGGAATATTTTTGTAAATAGTGAGGAAAACTATTCTGGCCATAGTCAAATATACAACGATACCAAGATGTAAGAACAGAGCTTACCATGCTGAGCAGAGCTCTTCTCACTCCTCTGTGTGCCACTGTTTTATAGATAAAATGCTCCAGCAACACTGATAATCAATGACTCTTTGAGATGAGTTCCCAGGCATCTAATACATATTTATTTGCTCTTATTTATTTATCTAATAATTAATTAATATGTTATATGTGCGGTTGGGGACTGTGCAGAAATCAATAAAGACAAAGTCGTCCTTTTTCTAAAGCTCATTGTGTGACAGAATAGACAACACACAAGCAAACATTAAGAGAAAGCAAGACAAAGCAATGTGTGCCTAAAAAATGTGATGGAGAATGGCCATAGAGGAGCTAACCCAGATGACTTGTACAGGAAAGCATTCTTTGATGAATTAACATTAACTGAGACATGAACAATATGCATGAGCCAGTTATTTATTAAAGGTTTTCAGCAAGCAGTCACTCACATATACGAAAGAGAAATCACCTAACTTTTGCTATGACTGAACATGTCTTCAACAAATGTTTGGAATTTTTTGGACTCAATTTTTATTTCAGTAGTGATTTCTGTTATTGTTCTAGTTGACGTCTATTTCTATGATAAAATACTCCGACTCAAAGAGACTTGGGGACAAAGGGCTTATTTGGCTTATATAGTCTGTCCTTCAGGATGTCAGGCAGGAACTGGTAGAAGAAACCCTAAAGAAATGCTGCTTGTTGGGTCTCTCCCAGGCTTATTCCCAAGAACACTTGCACAGGAATGCAACTTTCCACTGTGGGCTTGGACAATTTATATCAATTAACAATTAAATCACTTGCCAACAGCCACACCCACAGGCTTATCTAATCTAGACAGTTCCTCAGTGGAAGCTCACTTTTCAGATGACTCTAGTCTGTGTCAAACTAACATCAGGCTAACAAGGACAGTCACTGTCCTTCCACATTATTTCTGTTAATACTCTTCAAATATTTGTTATACATTCAGTGCAGATTTTTGTGTTATTATAACGTCAGAGAAAATTATTTATTTTACGGTTCAGTTTTTAGGAGTTCTAATTTTGTTCAGCAGTCTTGGTTCTGAATTGGGTTTTCATGTTATGATAAAGAAGCTCATCCATTCAGTACACATTTTATGCGTTATCGGCGTATATTTGGTCATTAGATCATTAGAGATGCAAATGTGATTCTGATGCAGGTTCTATACTTAAAAGGCTTAGAGTTATGAAAGAGACAATCAGTTCATAAATGATAACCACTGTTGGGAGACAAAGTGGTCATGATTAAATTGGTGGAGTATGGAATGCCTGAAAAGAATGAGCAATGGAAGTAAAACTAAGGTGAATAGAAAAGATTGAGGCTAAAACAGCATGAAGACAGGAATTGGTAATCAGAACATTTAAAAAGGAAATCATCAATAATTTCTTACTGGTGAAGCATTAGCATAAAGATATAAAGATGGAGACAGACCATAAAAGGATTCCTTTGACATGTGAAGGAAGCTTTACTTCCTTCAGGGAATGGGATTTCGTGTTTAAGTTCTAAGAAAACCATGACACCATCGAACTTGGGTTCTATTAAAATTGACACGGCAGCCCAATTACAAGTTACATCTGAACTGCCAAAGGAAAGCCAAAGAGAAAGTTGTCATTGCACTTAGAAACTGAGGTAAAGGATGCCGAGAACCAGAGAACATTGATACAACAAATTGGTGACAATGTGGTGGATAATGGATTGTAAGAAGTAACAAAATGTCAGGTTCATGGTGATACTGAGAAAACAGAATACTGGATTCTTTTTCACTGGAGATCAGCATAAATCATGGTGTGATAAGAGAGAGGGAAGCAAAGCACACAATATACGGAAAGTTGTAGTCATTTTACATAACATTGACTCTTTTTTTTCTTATGTTTTGGTCACAGTGGACTATGACACAGAGGGCAACATAGTTTAAAGTCCAATTCCTACTTGTTCTGTTGGCTTTTTGCACTGTTTCATGAAATGTTAGACTGTGATTCTAATTTTCTCTGGCCTTCATGTAATACAGTCTGAGCTGTGTTTTACCTTCCTTTCTTTTACTCTATTTTTGTTTCTGTCATTGTTTCTTGTAGTACTTTTGTCTCTTTGTCTTATCCTGGTCTAATCCATCTCTAAAGTTCTCCAGACCCTTGAAAACCTTAAACTGAATCAATTGTCTTGAGATTTGGATATGAAAAATGCAAAAGGTCTGTATTTCAGCAAACAAAGACAAATGGCAGTTTGAGAAACAAAATAAATGACTTTAAAAAAAGAGTAAAAATACAAAATATCTTTAAGTTATTTTCTGCAAACCCCAGAGATATATACACTCTAATTTTACTGAAAAGAAGTAGGAGAAACAAGTTATAGTAATATATAATCCACATTTATTTTATTTTCAGAACTCTTTTGCATGTTTTATAGCTTTTTACTTTGTAAATACATTTTAGTGGATGTATCAACTGCAGTTTAGAGATGGTTATACAGGAAAAAATTGTGATGAAAATATTTGGGTTGTTTAATTCATGTTAAATGTATGAAGAATTTTAAGAAAGAAAACTAAAAAATAGATCGAAGGGGCCCTGTGATTATGGAAATTTCAAGGTAAAGTTAAGGAGAAGAACTAAAAGAACAACAAGAATGTCAGCAGAAAACAGTATACACACATTTCCAGAATCTGGAAACAACTCAGATGTCCTTCAGTGCAGGAATGGATAAAGAAACTGTAGCACATTTACACAAAGCAATATTACTCAGCTATTAAAAACAGAGAAATCATGAAATATGCAGGCAAATGGAAGGAACTAGAAAATATCATCCTGAGTGAGGTAACTCTGACTCAGAAAGACCCACATGGTATGTACTTACTTATAAGTGGATTTTTTATGGTATACTATAAGCATACTGTGAGGCACAGACCCAAAGAGGGTGAGAGGGTGAGTGATAAGATGGATCCCAGTGAAGATGCATAAATCTTACTCAGAGGAGAGATAGAATAGACAGAGGAGGCACAAAGAGTTAAGAGAGTGGAGAACAGACCTGAGGAGAGCAAGGGAGGGAGGATAGAAGGCCTGCAGAGAAAAGAGAAACTGAGGGTGGGGACATCTCTGTGACAAGCAGGAGACCTAAGTCAGTGTAGGTTTCTGGGAAGACATGAGAGGGATTCAGCAGAGACTTTTAGTACCAGAGATCATAGAGACTGAAGAGGCTACCCTCTAACTAAACAAGTCTCCTAGTAAAGGGCAGGAGCACCAACCCACCCACAAAAATTTCGACCCAAAATTTACCCTGGCTACAAGATGTGCAGAGATAAAGATAGGGCAGATAGAACAGAGATTGAGGGAATGTCCAACTGATGTCTCCCACAACCAAAGATCCACCCTACTAGAGAGTGCCAATCCCTGACACTATGAACTCTGCTACACTTGCTGACAAGAGCCTGTCAGAGTTCTCTGAGGGGCTCTACCCAATAGCACCTGAAAACAGATGTGGAGACTCACCACCAGGAATCTTGGGAAACAGTGGGAGGAAGGGGAAAAAGACCTAGAAGTGACAGAAGCTCCACAAGACCAACAGAGTCAACTAACCAAGGCCCAGAGGGGCTTGCTGAGACAGAAGCAACAACCAAGGACCTAGTCCCTGTAAAAAGATGTAGAAAATGTATAGACTTCAAGTGGGTTTTCTAGCAAGGGAAGTGGAGACTACATTGGTCAAAAACTCAATTTGCTAGTTTTTAGACTGCTTTCCCCTGGTGGAATACCTTGACAGGCCACAGGGGAAGAGGGCATGTTCAGTCTTGATGCAACTTGATGAACTGGGGTGGATGGGAAAAAGGAGACGGAGAAGGAGAAAGGATAGAGGGTAAAACTGGGAGTGGAGGAGGAAAGGAGCTAAAAATATGTAAAAGAAATAAAATAAATTAAAAAAAGAGAGAAGCGAGTTGTTTCTGGGAAGCATACTATATAGGGTAAGAAATGATCAGCATTATTGTCATTGATGCAAGACTGTAAGTTGCCCACCTTGGGTGCAGATCATGGTGAGAGGTGATAGAAGAAATGAAAACTATAAAGGTAGCTGGAATCAGAGTGCAGAAACATTTATTTTATAATGTAACAACCAACTTCTTCTGATCAGAGAAATGATGGCTCGTGTACATAAAAGATTAGTCTGTGTTGTTTTAAGAGGTAGAAAAGAAAAACTAGACTCAAGCCTGAAGAAAAGTAAGAGGGAAGTGAAAATTTTGTGTAGTGGCAGTGGAGAAGAGAGGCAAGCATGCATTTGAGATATATTTTAAATGTGAATCAGAGCTAGGATGTGCAGAAGACAAATAAAAAAAAAAAAAAGACCTAAACTGGAACTTAAAGTTTACATTAAAAAGGGACCTGAAAGAACAACTAAAATTTTAAAAAATACTTTAGAAGTTGAGTGTTTCACTGATGAAAGATAATGACTTCATTACATAACTTATATGGTGCCAGGGGATATCATATAACTTTTAAGAAAATGAGATTGATGAAAGGAATTTGATTTAAAAGGCATAGACTAAAAAAAAAATGTGTGATGAAGTACATTGAAAAAGAAACTAAGTCCAGGGGCAGGGAATGAAGCCTCAAAATTCTATCCAGTGCTTCAGTAATAAGAGGATCAGGAGGGGAATCAGGGTTTGCATCTTGTTAGTGATGTAGAAAAGCACTTCAGACAGCACAGGGAGGGAACATTCATTTACTGTTGCAGCTTTGATAACTTTCAAAGGCTGCAAGTGATGGTGATGGTACCATAATGTAATCATCATGGAGAATGTATAAGAAATTTGTAACAAGAGAAGTCAAGGGCAAAGCAGGATTCACAGAAGGAACAAAGACTGTCCACTTTGGATTTAAGAGTAAAGTGACTGGTAGCAGAGGGCCAGTTTTGGGGAAGGGATAAGAAGAAGATTCATGGCAAAGAATGTCTTTTGGTTGCGAAATATCTTAATGAGATGCCATGAGCTGCTTTACTGGAAGCAGGCTAGGATCTTCCAATCTGGGTGCCAAGGATGAGCAGATACAATGTATGAGAGGGAAGATAAATTATCAAAACTTAAAACTAAATAAGTGAACAAGGTTGGTCAGCATAAAAGAATAGAACATTGACAACATAAAGACAATAAAGCTGCAGAGTGTACTTTTGAGAGCCAAGAATACATAAAATAAAATAAGACCCACAAAGAAATAATTTTCTGATATTTCTTTTGAAATAATCAGAAGTTTCTTAAGGGAGAATAAAAAATGGTGAACAAAGGCAGCACTTTATGTATTCGAATATAGAATTGATTATTCTTGTGTGTAGAGACACAGCACAGACTAACGGACTGTCCAGAACAGTTAAAAGAAATGATAACAATGTGTCATGGAGATCAAGGGCAGTAAATCTTACCTCTCTCAGAGGATCATTAAGTTCATTCAGAATATTTTCCTCATCGAAGATCTTGCCTTGGTACCGATGCTCATAGTAATCATGAATCTTCTGGCGCATATCAGCTGGTAGCTTGTGGAATGACATGTATTGTTCCACTTGTTTATACTGTAAAGAGAGGAGACCAATAGAGAACACTGTTAGGCCATGTTGGAAATCATCCTAGCCTGTTGCTGCACTATATTCAATAACATTTTAAGTGTCGATAACAAAAAGATTTGACACTGGCCAAATCAGGAATTAGGACACCAAGGTCGAATGTAGTTACAGGTGTTATACTGTCTAAAGAATTTTACACAGTGACCAGGTGACCTTATTCTGAAAGAAATGGGATGTGGAGAAGAGGCAGCTCAGTTTTAGGAATGTGGCTCTGAAACCGAACTGATGGGGCTAGAAGAAAAGTGGTAGGAGGGCACTATGCTTTACTAGTGAGTTCTAGATGAACTCAAGACACTGCTTGGCTCTTCCTTAGAAAGGGGAATTTCATGACTTTTCCTAACATAAAGGGATTCATCTTAAACCTCTGACTAAGATCTGAATCCACTTAAAATTTTAATCTAGAGGCAGAGAACTTGACAGCTCTTTGAAGGTCATAGTTCTTAAGTGACACTGATGGCTAGAAAGCTTTGAGCTCTCAGAAGGCTCCATTTTGGGATGTAAGAGAATGTCAGCATGATACCAGTTCTATAGATTTTTTATAGGCAAACTTTAAAGGAGATATTCAATTCTGTTTAAGCAACTAATTCTTAAACTTGTTGTTTATAAGACCCGAGGTGGGAGTAGCTTTTGGGAAAGTCTCTAATCTTAGAGATGACTTCTCTGATGTGTCTTTTATATTTATATTAGTAAATAGAAAATACAGCTAAGATAACAACTAAGGTCATCAAATAGGAGCATAAGAACACAGGTATTTGTCTGAGAAACTGTTTGAAGGGAAGAATTCTAGGTATCGAATCCTTATCTTCAAAATAAGTCTTCCTGTGGGTCAAATATACATTAAGTTTGGGAAGCATTCCCTAGGTGTTTCTAACGCAGATATTAGAAATGCTTTATTTTGATGTGTGTGTGTGTGTGTGTGTGTGTGTGTGTGTGTTTTGAGACAGGGTCACTGAAGTCCTGGTTGGCTTTAAACATCCTTATTTCAAATTCAACAGATATTCACATTTCTGTCTCCCAAGTGTTGGGATTAAAGGCATGGACCACTATACATAGCTGAAAAGCAATGCACTAATCTGTATTGTAGTGATGATAGAATCAACACACAAACAATTTCAGCTTTTTACATTGGCTGATGTTACTGCAATGAATCTTCCATTAAGCCAGTGGTTCTAAACCTGTGGGTCACGACTCCTCTGTGTGTCATATGGCAGATAGCCCATCCTGCACACCAGTTATAGCAAGTTACAGATAGAAAGTAGGAACAAAATAATTTCATGTTTGGGGGTTACTACAACATGAGGAACTGAATTAAAAGGCTAAAGAATTAGCAATGTTGAAAACCATTGAATTAAATATAACACAAATGATAGATTTTCTATCTTTTTATACTAACAGAGCCCTTATGAAAAGGTCTATGTCTTTCTCATTTATTATTTTTTTTAAAGATTTTATTTATTATGTATACAATGTTCTGTCTGCATGTACACCTGCATGCCAGAAGAAAGCACCAGATATCATTGTAGATGGTTATGAGCCACCAGTGGTTGCTGGGAATTGAACTCAGGACCTTCGGAAGAGCAGACAGTGCTCTTAACCTCTGAGCCATCTCTCCAACCCCTATTTTTATTATTTTTTACAATTTATTTACTTTGTATCCTGGTTGTAGTCTCCTCCCTCATCTCCTCCCAGTCCCACTCTCCTTCCCACTTCCTCCCCTATCCCTCTCCCCTAGTCCATTGATAAGGGATGTCCTCTTCTAGTGTCTGATCTTAGCCTATCAGGTCCAATCAGGACTGCGTAGATTCTCTTCCTCTGTAGGTTGGCTAGGTCTCCCCCACCAGGAAGAAGTGATCAAGGATCAGACAACTGAGTTCATGTTGGAGACTGTCTCTCCTCCCATTACTAGGGAACCCACATGGAGACTGAGCTGTCTATGGGCTATCTTTGAGCAGGAGGTCTAGGTCCTCTCTATGCATGGTCCTTGGTTGATGCATAAGTCTCTGCAGTCCCTTCTGGGAGCAGCTTGTTTTGGCTTTGTTGGTCTCTCTGTGGGGCTCCTGTCCCCTCTGTGTCCTTCTATTCCCCCTTTCTTTCATAATACTCTCTTTGCTCTGTCCAAAGTTTGGCTGTGAGTCTCTTCGTAGCAGCTTTATTTCTAATAGCCAGAATCTGAAAACAACTTAGATGTCCCTCAACCGAAGAATGGATACAGAAATTGTGGTACATTTACACGATGGAATACTACTAAGCTACTAAAAGCAAGGCAATCATGAAATTTGCAGGCAAATGGATAGGATAAAAAAGATCATACTGAGTGAAGTATCCCAGAAGCAGAAAGACACACATGGTATATACTCATTTATAAGTGGATATTAGCCATGTAATATAGGATAAACATACTAAAACCTATAGTCCTAAAGAAGGTAAACAGCAAGGAGGACCATAGGAAATATGCTTAATTCTCTTCTAGATGGGAAAATAAGAAAGACACCTTAAGTGATAGAAGAGAGGGAACAGGATGGGACCCTTACAGATGTCCTCTAAAAGACTCCTCCCAGAAGGCCTATGTCTCTTTATGCCATGTACATAATTACTGTAACTGCAGCAGGTGATGGCAAATGTCACTAACAGGCATTTTAAGCATCCAGTCACAGCATTTTCCCAATATTTTCCTATATATAACAGGATATCCTCTGATATTTTATCCAGAGATTCATTTTTACTAATCATTACCCTGAACTTAATTTCACAAAACTTAATTGTCACAAAAATCTCTTCATTAAATGACTATACCATTTATTAATTTTTAAAAGCCTGCCTGGAGTGTTTGAAGACTGAAAATATGCATGCCTGCACCCAAAATTATGAAGCAACCTGACACAACATTTTGATTGTATGTGTCAACTCTTCACCTTCATTGTGTATAAATAATCTCAAGTAACTAGTTGAAAAAATTCATTAAATTTCAATGGAGATTTCAAACGTGTCTATGCTCTGGTAGCCTCCTTCCAAGGAGTTTGGGATTCATTCTGCTTCGCACCGCAGTCTGTTGATGTGAAATGGTTTCATTGACTTCGAACTCTTATGCAAGACAATGCATGCAAGATGCTAGCTTCTGACCTGTCTATATTTCTGGAAAAGTCCTTTGGCAAAAAGAGGGAAGTGGGACATATGACACAATGTTTAGGTATGGACTTCTGTGGGATAATCCTGATTTTAGCTTCTTTACGAGAGATGCAAACCTAGCCTCCACTGATGGACTTCTGGCAATTAAGCCAGACACTCAGCATTCTCTAGTTCTCAAACATTGGGCTCATGGAGAGCTTGTTGCTGTGGAGAGCCTCTTGGATTTGGGGTGTTCATTTACATTATATTTTTCCTGTGTCTTTTAATTTTTTAAAAAAAGTGGTTATTTTGTGGAATATAGTCCACAAAATATGTGTAATCACTGCAGTCCAGTGATTCCTGTAAATATCCAACATTAGAATCAATAATCAAAGTGTCGCGTGTCAAGACTGCTGGATGACTCTTACACACACAAGCATGCACCACAGATGTGTGTTTAGTGCTGGCAGAACAATGCCTTCTTTTTTCTGTTTTTTTTTTTTTTTTTTTTTTTTTTTGTCCTTTCTGCTTTGATTCAATAATATACTAGTGCCCAACTTCTCAGAACTTTGAAACTTGAAGCAGAAGAATTTTGCATGGCTTATTCCTTGCCATGAACCGCAGGCATATGAAACACAGCATGAAAAGAAGTACATGACTTGCTAAAGAAAATCAGTGCCTACATGTGAAACCTACATGCTTAAGAAAATATCTGCTCTTTGCCCATTTACTGGATGGAAAATTGTCACTTAGCTAAAAGATATAATTATGCATAAAATATTTCATTATGCACACTGTCTCGCCTGAATAAAGTTACATTTCCACTTAAAAGACAGTTTTTATGTACTGCAGGTTATTAACTTAAGATGATATTCAGTTAAATGATTCCTTGTTATCTGATCCAAAGTCCTGTGGATATTTATTGCAGTTTACTAATATTGAGTTAATTCTGATTTTACAGTGCATATTACTTATTCACTCATTTTAATAAGAATTAACTTTGCCGAAAATTAGCTATCTAACGATTGTGAAATGAGTTATTTGAGAAACAGTCTGTTTGCACACACTTGTGTGTGCATGAGTATGTGTATGCATATACGTGTGTTTCTGAGGATGTGTGTGTGTGTATGTGCAAATGTGCATGCTAGGATATCAGGTGTCTACCTCTGTTGTTCTCCACTGTAAAGCCTTTTCCTCTTAGTGAATGAAAGCTTCTCATTTTAGGTAGTCTTGGTGGTGAGAGAGCCCTCTGTATCCACCTGTCTTTCCCCCTAAGGCTGGGATTAGAGCACATGCCTGCATTGTTATACCAGAGCTAGGAACTCAAATTCACATATTCAGTCTTGCAGAGTATATGCTTGTAGCAAATGATTTAGCTCCATAGTACTGGATCAATTGTTAAAACATTATCAAGCACCACTAGCAATTAAGAACTTATTAGAAGACGAAGGGCTAATGGAAAAAAGGCAGGGGAAAAAATGAAAAATGCTCTGAAGCTCCACAGAGTTGGATGTGGATTTCCAAGTACGGGGAGCCTCTGTCATGAACTCGGTCACCTGCTCTTTGATCACTTGCCCCTGGCAATGAGGCCTTACCAGGCCACAGAGTAAGAGGATCCAGGCAGTCCTGGTGAGACTTGATAAGCTATGGGCAGATGGCAGGGAAGAAAATCTCCGCCTTTCAGTGGACTAGGGGAAGGGATAGAGGGAAAGAGGGTAGGATGGAAGTGTGAAGAGTTGAGGGAGGGGGTTGCAATTGGGATATATAATGAATAAGTTATAAAAATAAAAAGAACTTATTAGTAATATGTATCTGTAGCCTCTACCCAGATCTCCTGAATAAGAAGTCTACATTCAGGACACAGCAGTTTGAAGCTTCATAAACACTAAATTTTCAAGCGTTTCTCTGTACCACGTACCAGGTTATCTTAGGACATAAGGAAGCATATCTGAGTTAGAACAGGGGAAAAATAAATTCCATTTTTTTTGAAAGCTAAGTTTAAGTGGCTGATGGCGCATGGCCATGCTTATATGTAGGTCAGGCACTTAGAGAAGGAAATACACACGTCATCGATGACTAAGAGACCAAGGGATGGTGTGTCAGCTGAGGAGAAAGCTGGCGTAAAGAAGAAGTGGCATTTAAAAACAGTTGAGATGGGGAAGTGGTTCAAGTTAAGGATATGAATAATAGTCATCTAAATTTGAGAAAATACTAATAATAAAAGAACCTAAGTAGAGAGCCCAGACTCTAAATGGGAAGTGGCCAATAAGAAAGTGTAGAGAAGAGGTTCAGGGCAGTGGACATGTTCTTAGAAATTAGGCAGACATCTCTTTTAGAATATAACGCTTGTGAGAAGCAGGAGCTGGCTTTGTTCCCCCCACACATGGCAAGACTTGCCAAAAACAGGGAAGCATCACTGCCATGTTGGATGGCCAACAGAAACAACTCTTTGAAGAAGCTATGTAGTGGTATTTGGAGAATGAGATAAACTAAAGATTAGAAGTTTTACATAGTCTCACAAGTTCAAAAACGGAGAGGCTACCAATGTTTGTGTTAGTTGTAGCAGTATAGCATTTTTTTGAAAATTACTCAGTGTATTTAATAGTCACCAAGAAAAATATCTATGCAAAACATAGATGTAATTTTTTCTTAAGCATACAAGAGCAAAATAAAACTTACTATAATTAAAAAGGTTACTTTATTTCCTACTTAAATTATATTCTATTTTATTTTTTTATTTTTGTGAAATTAGAATATGTGGAAATAATATGTGTATATTATTAAATATAAAAAAATTACTAGCATTTATTATGAATGGCAACAGCCCATCTTTAAACTCAGTAGTCTTCAGCAATGTTTGCTTTTATTTCTTATATGGATTAACTTCAGGAATTATTTATTCACTGCCATAAATAGTAGCTACCCATCTTCCATATCTCAAATCTTCCTTTACACTCTATAATTATTACAATAGTATTTAATTCTTCCCTTGATCGCTAAAATTACTTAGCATATGTACCTTCATTTATTGCTTAAAGAACTGTAATTATAGATCAAATGTTTCAAATTTTCTCCTTCATTTCCACATCCTAATTTGTTGATTCTAGAAGGTGATTATGTTCTGTACTCAGAACTCAAGTTCAAAAGCCATAATGCTTCCTTTGTTTTAAACAAAGTAAACATTGGCCACAATGCCAAGTGGAAGTCTTGATGACATTTATATTCATTTTTTGTTGGACTTTTAAATCATGTTATAATTTACATGACTGGCTTTAATGTTGGTCTCTATAGCCTAATAGCCATTGTAGATTCGTTAGAAAATTTCCTGTTAGTTCGGCTTATAACCTCTATATTGGCTGCACTGAAACAATCCCTCTAAGAAACGCATGTCAAAAGGTATGTGGGATATAAGTTTCACAAATCTTTTCTCTATAAAAATTATAAGCCTGCAATCAATCATATTACAACACAGTAGTTTTAAAAGTAATGGATCTTATTAGGTTGTTTTATGCATGCATATGATATACTTTGAGTATACTCATCCCACCCCTTCTCTTACCCCAGCCCACATCCTTCCACTTTCACTTTCTTTTCTTTTTAACTAGTTTCCGGATGACAGAAAATAGGATACTTTTTTATGGGCCCATTATTTTAGTTAATATGATTATGTTCCGTTCAAACCATTTTCCTACAAATGATATAATTTCAATCTTTATGGATGAGCAAAACTCCCCTGTGAATATATCACATTTTCTTTATCCATTCATGTGTTGAAGACCATCTGGGCTGCTTCTTAACTTGACTGTTGGGAATCGTGTAAGGATATACATGGAAATGGATGATTCTCTACTTCGAGCTGTCTGGTCCTCTAGGGGTATATACCAAGCACTATATGCCTTGAACATCCGCAAGCTCAATACACGTGAGTTCAAGTACACGTACGATGTGCACACAAATGTACGGAAGTCAGCAGCCTCTGTTGGTGTCTCTCTAAACAACTTTCTACCTTTTATCTTTGTACAAAGTCTTTCACTCCCTGATTTGGCTAAAGCGGTTGGCCAGCAAGCGCCAGGGATTCTCCAGACCTGGCAAGTATTTTGGACCATGTTCCCAGCTCACAGAAACTCTGTATTTTTTTTAACCTTTTTTTTTTTTTTTAAGAATCTTCATGATATTCATGATACTTTACATCTTAATCTTTAGTGATGATGCAATTACAGAATCCTCAGCTTAAAAACTTGAATTGGATGTTGTACCTCTGAATTCAAGTTTGAAAATCTATGCTGGACTAGATTTATCATTTATTTAACATATCACTTCTATGTGTTTCTTTATTGACCATTCCTGTGCTCCCTTTTTTTTATTTATATCCCCCCCACATTTTCCAACATTCTAAATTATTTCCTAAGATTCTTAGAATTATTTTTAATCCTATTTTTCTTTATATTAGCTTAAAGTACCCTGATATGGAATTTAGAAGTGATTCTAAGTTATGGCTGACTATGTCCTGAAATTTCAATGTTTAAGAAAATGTAGATTATACACGTGGATTGAGCCTCAGGGAGCCCTTCTTTATTGACCTTGTCTTTTTCATGCATGCTGAATGTGAAGGAAATGCAAAATAGGCTGTGATGATTTCAAAGTGGGTAGCACTGGGAAGTGAAAAATGTCAATGTTAAGTATATCCCTCGTTCTGCATAATGAAATAATAGAAAAAATAGAAATAAAATGATAACTGAAGGAATTAAGAGGAGGGGCAAATGCAACTTGTTCAGTATTACACAATACCAAACCAACCAACCAACCAAACAAACAAACAATCAAAAAACCCCACTGGTCACATTTTTGCTGTTTTCAAAAGGCTTTTAAAATATCATTTAAAAGAGGACCTCTGAAAGGCTCTGCCCTGCAAATTATCAATGCAGATGCTGAGACTTATGGCCAAACTTTGGGCAGAGTACAGGAAATCTTAGGAAAGAAGTGGGAAACACTAAGATCTGGAGAGGACAGGCACTCCAATAGGAGAGCAACAGAACCAAAAAATCTGAGCACAGGGGTCTTTCCTGAGACTGATATTCCAACCAAGGACCATGCATGGAGATACCCTAAGACCCCTGCACAGATGTAGCCCATGGCAGTTCAGTATCCAAGTGAGTTCCATTGTAATAGGAACAGGGACTGTCTCTGACATGAACTGATTGGCCTGCTCTTTAATTACCTCCCCCTGAGGGGGAAGCAGTATTATCAGGTCACAGAAGAAGACAACACAGCCACTCCTGATGAGACCTAATTTACTAGGATCAGAAGGAAGGAAAGGAAGACCTCCCCTATCAGTGGACTTGTGGAGGGGCATGCAGGCAGAGGGTGGAGGAAGGGAGGGATTGGGACAGAAGAAGGAAGGGAGCCACAGGGGAATACAAAGTGAATAAAGAGTAATTAATAAAGAATTTTAAAAAATGGTGATACTTGGAATTGCTTAAGAAATATTTGGAGTCGAAGGGCCTCAAAAATTCTTGGCAAAAGTTTTGCTAATAAGCTAATATCCCTAGACACATTTCAGTTGTTTTCACATGTTAAATACAATAGCCTTGTTAAAACAGCAAGTCCTTGAATTACGCTTTCTTCCTTTCATTTCATAGGACATCTCCAAATCATATTACATTACACATGCCAAAAGATTTTAATGATTATCTATCTGTACATTTACATTATCATTTCAGTCAAAGACACCTTATCTCCCCACTAAAGTCATGGCTAACTTTTTCCCCCATTTATCATTTTTAAAATTTTTATTTTTTATATTAATTACAGTTTATTCACTTTGTAACCCAGCTGTAACCCCCTCCCACATTCCCTCCCAATCCCACCCACCCTCTACTGTCTTCTTCTCCCATGCCCCTCTCCAAGTCCTATCTATAGCAAGCATCATATTATCTATAAACTACACACACACACACTGAAAAGGGAGGTCCTCCTCCCCTTCCTCTGACATTAGCCTATCCAGTCTCATCAAGATTGACTGCATTGTCTACCTCTGTGGCCTGATAAGGCTCCTCCTCCCTCAGGGGGGTCCTGGAGGGAATAGGAGCTGCCCAGGGAGAGCAACAGAATGAAGAAATCTGGGCCCAGGGGTCTTTTCTGAGACTGATACTCCAACCAAGGACCATGCATGGAGAAAACCTCAAACCCCTGCACAGATGTAGCCCATGGCAGCTCAATCTCCAAGTGGCTCCCCTAGTAAGGGGAATAAGGGACTGTCTCTGACATGAACTCAGTAGCTGGCTCTTTGATCCTCACTAACTTCTTAACTACACCCACAGTGTCTCTGTTTCGTGCCTTTGCTACAGAGTTCTAAGCTCATTTTCATGATTCAGACAGAGGCTCTTTTCCAAATGGTTATTTTACTGAGCTCTCTTTCTTAAAACTTTTTAATGGTTTCTTGTTGTTTTTCAGGACAGTTTCTTTGAGTCTACATAAATTCCCGACCTACACTATTTTCTGCTCCCACTTGTGCATTCCTAACTGTTTCTTCACAAAGTAACTCAGACATTGTTACTCAGCTCTTTCTGTTTCCTCCGTCTAGAAAGTTCTTCAACTACATGCTTTCATGTCCAAGGTGTTCTTTAATTTACTTCTCAAATATCACCACACCAAAGCATTGTCTTTGATTCACTACAGCACATATAACGTATTTCTTCTGCACTTAGGAAGAATGCTGAGTTTGTGTTTTAGTTGTGCTCAGAGTAGCAGAAATTTTTGTCCAAGGTCAGTCTTGGCCTGACATGTTTACCACTTAATTTACTCCAACATCTATGTATATTAAGTTCCTTTACACACATCTGAAAAATGGCCATGAAGAATGTGATGCCTGCCATGTCTCCCATAAAACAATGGTATCAGTAATGGTAGCAGACGGGATCATTTTTTTCATGTAGACTGACATTTGGGTTACTATTTTATTATTATTGGTTATGACTGCTTATTATGCTATGAATATATTTTAAAATATAAAAGGCTTTTTAAAGCTTTAAATTTTGTTATAATAAATTGTAGTTTTGGCAACCCATATGTATCCAATGCACTCCTGTAACCTGACCTAATGAGATCAATCTCAATGAATAATTTTAAATATATAATTGACAATATTTGAATTTCAGTACAAAGCTTCACATCAGATGCTAATACTAACGTATTACCTTAAATGTAAGAAAATGTGGAGCATGCAACAAAGTTTCACACAATCAGTTGATTAAAATCTATTGATTACTTCTTCAAAATATCTCTCTTTAATTTAAATCAATCTATCTTCTTTATTATCAGGAATCATTTAATATGGTATTTACTTATACAGTTACTGAACTCACAGTGTCTGATTCAAAAAGAAAGGACGACATTTTTTTAAATGTATAAAACACTACGTTTTGTGCAAACTAGTTTGACAAGTATTATTTCTAAAAGTTTTGGAGCAAGGCAGTTTTTATTTTTAAGAAACCCCCCAAACCATCTTCCTGCCAAGGCGATTCTCTCTGCCACAAGATCCCCAGGAACCACCAGAAACTAACCCCAAACACCTAAGATAGCCCAATGAATAGCGGCCAGCGTAAAAGCTCAACCAACAAGAGACAGAGCAATATGGCATCTCCAGAACCCAGTTATCCAGGGGTAAGTAGCCCTGGACAACACAGCATAACTGAAATCCAAGATGATGACCTAACAATTATGCTCATGAAGAGGATAACAGAGGAAACAAATAAAATACATAAAGACCTAGAGGAAGATAAACTCAAACAGATTATGGCCATCCGTAAAGAATAGAGGAAGTTGCACCCAAACACTTTGTGGCCTTTAGAGAGGAAATGCTTAAATCACTGAATGAAATAAAAGAAACAGAGGATTGTTCAAACAAACAGCTGAAAGAATTGATGGAAAAACAGGAAAATACAGACAGGTGAAGGAGATCAACAAAACGGCTCATGATCTGAAGATAGAATTGGAAAAATTAAAGAAAACACAAATGAAAGAAATTGTGGAGAGAAAAAACATAGGGAAGAAAACAGGAATTACAGAGTTTAGCATAACCAATAGACTAGAAGAGATGGAAGAAAGAATGGAAGATGTGGAAGATACAATTGAAGAAATAGATTTAGCTGTCAAAGAAAAATATTAAATCTAAAAAATTCCTGACAAAGACTATCCAAGAAATTAAAGACAACATAAAAAGACAAAACCTAAGAATAATAGAATAGAGGAAAAAGAAGATTCCCTGCTCCAAGGCCCAGAAAATATTTTCAATAAAATCATTGAAGAAAATTTCCCCAAGTTAAAGGAGAGCGGGCATGGGAGTGTTAGCCGGCCTTCTGGTGTTGGTCTCCTTGGCTTGCCTGTGGTATATATGCAAGATTAGAGTCTCACAACAGTGTGATGCAGCCATGATCATTCAGGCCTTTACAGCCATTGAAGCAGGACATTCTCCCCAAGCATGGTTGGATACCATAAAAAGCTAAAATGATATGCTCAGGATGCGAGGCTAAGCACTGCACTCAGGGTCAGCTGCTTTAGACCCAGAGAAGAGCATGTCTGATTGCATGCGGGTTGATGCCCCAGGTCCCGCCTCTGAGAAAAAGGTATCTGACGGGTCTGATGCTCTTTGGGTGGATGACACCTAAATGAACATCTGTACAAAGTCCCAATTTATTTCTAATATCAGAGATCAGACCTCTACTCTTGCCTGATGCATCTAAAACAAAAAGGGGGAACTGTAGAGAGCTGCGGAATGCTATGCCTTAAAGATGGAGCCGCCTTCCACCTTCCCAATGGTGAGTGCTCTCTGTCACGAACAACTCCACATTTGGCTAAGGCTGAGGATCTGGCTTGCTTCCATGTATGTGGACCTATCTGCATTGCCCCTGTGGCACGCCTGGGTTGGCTACCCAGAGGCTATTTAAGCTGTGGGCTGGCTTTCCCCGGGGTCCGAGGATTGTTCAATGTTCCTGAATAAACTGCATTGAAAAAAAAAAAAAAAGAATAAAAGAGGCCTACAGAATACCCAATAAATTAGACCAGAAAAGAAAATTCTCCCACCACATAATTATCAAAACAGTAAGTATACATAACAAAGAAAAGTACTAAATAAAAGCTGCAAGAAAAAAAGACCAAGTAACATATAACCACAAACCAATTAGAATCACACCTGACTTTTCAACAGAGTATGAAAGCCAGAAGGGCCTGGACAGATATCATGCAGACCCAAAGACCACAAAGATGTCACCCAGGCTACTATACCCCACAAAACTCTCAGTCCTCATAGACGAAGAAAACAAGATATTCAATGACAAAAACAAATTTCAACAATACCTACACACAAATCCAGTGTTACAGAAGACACTAGAAGGGAAAATACAACCCAAGAAAACTAGCCACTTTCAAGAAAACACAGGAAATAATTAACCTCACTACAGTAAAACAAAAAGCAACCAAGCACACAACCTGATGACCTCAGTCAACATCAAAATCAGAGGATCTAACAGCCACTAGTCATTAATCTCTCTCAACATCAATGGACTCAACTCTCCAATAAAAAGACACAGACTAACAGAATGGATGCATAAACAAAACCCAGCAATCTGTTGTATACAAGAAACACACCTAAGTCACAAAGATAGACATTACCTGAGGGTAAAGGATTGGAAGACAGCTTTCTAAGCAAATGGACCCAAGAAGCAAGCCGGAGTAGCCATTCTAATATCTGATAAAATAGACTTTTAACCAAAATTAATAAAAAGAGATGGGGAAGGATACTTCATACTCATCAAGGGAAAATTCCACCAGGAAGACATCACAATCCTGAACATCTATGCCGCAAATACAAGGGCACCCACATTTGTAAAAGAAACATTGATAAAACTTAAACCACATATAGATCCCCACAGATTAATAGTGGGAGACTTCAACACCCCACTCTCAACAAAGGACAGGTCAACCAAACAGAAATTAAACAAAGAAACAATAACTCTGACAGAGGTCATGAATCAAATGGATCTAACAGACATTTACAGAACCTTACACCCAAACACAAAAGAATTTACCTTCTTTTCAGCACCTCATGGAACCTTCTCCAAAATAGACCACATAGTTGGTCACAAAGCGAGCCTCAACAGATACAAGAAGATTGAAATAATCCCTTGTATCCTGTCTGATCACCATGGAATAAAGTTGGACCTCAATAACAACAGAAATAGCAAAAAGCCTACACACACATGGAAACAGAACAACTTGCTACTAAATGACAGCTGGGTCAGGGAAGAAATAAAGAAAGAAATTAAAGTCTTCCTAGAACTCAATGAAAATGAAGACACAACATACCCAAACTTGTGGGACACAATGAAGGCAGTGCTAAGAGGAAAGTTCATAGCACTAAGTGCCTTCAAGAATAAATTTGAGACAGCGCATTCAAGCAATTTAATGGCTCACTTAAAACCTTAGAAAATGAAGAAGCAGACACACCAAAGAGGAGTAGACAGCTGAAAATAATCAAACTCAGGGCTGAAATCAATCAATTAGAAACAAATAAAACAATTCAAAGAATCAATGAAACCAAGAGCTGGTTCTTTGAGAAAATCAACAAGATAGACAAACCCTTAGCCAAGCTAACTAAAAGGCAGAGAGACACCATCCAAATAAACAAAATCAGAAATGAAAAGGGGGACATAACTACAGACACTGAGGAAATCCAACAATTATTAAGACTTACTTCAAAAGTCTATATGCCACAAAATTTGAAAATTTAAATAAAATGGAAAATTTTCTTGATTGATTCGAATTACCAAAGCTGAATCAGGACCAGCTAAATCAATTAAATAGTCCTATATCCCCCAAAGAAATAGAAGTGGTCATCGAAAGTTTTCCATCCAAAAAAAGCCCAGGACCAGATGGTTTCAGAGCAGAATTCTCCCAGACCTTTAAAGAAGTGCTAACTTCAGTTCTCTTCAAACTATTCCACAAAATAGAAACAGAAGGAACATTACCAAACTCATTCTATAAAGCCACAGTCACCTTGGCACCTAAACCTCACAAAGACCCAATAAAGAAAGAGAATTTCAGGCCAATCTCCCTTATGAACATTGATGCAAAAATACTCAACAAAATACTTGCAAACTGAATACAAGAACACATCAAAGATATCATCCACTATGACTAAGTAGGCTTCATCCCAGGCATTCAGGGGTGGTTCAATATATGGAAATCCATCAATGTGATCCACCATATTAACAAACTGAAAGAAAAAAACCACATGATAATCTCCGTAGATGCTGAAAAAGCATTTGACAAAATCCAACATCCATTCATATTTAAAGTATTGGAGAGATCGGGGATACAAGGCACATATCTAAACATAGTAAAGGCGATATACAGCAAACCTATAGCCAACATCAAAGTGAACGGAGAGAAACTTAAAGCAATCCCACTGAAAACAGGGACAAGACAAGCCCACTGTCTCCATATCTCTTCAACATAGTTCTGGAAGTCCTTGCTAGACCAATAAGACAGTTAAAGGAGATCAAGGGGATACAAACTGGAAAGGAAGAAGTCAAATTTTCACTATTTGCAGATGATATGATAGTATATGTGAGTGACCCCAAGAACTCTACAGCTGATAAACACCTCCAGCAAAGTGGCCGTATACAAAATTAACTCAAAAAAATCAATAGCCCTCCTGTATACAAAAGACAAAAGGGCTGTGAAAGAAATTAGGAAAACAACACCCTTGACAATAGCCACAAATGACATAAAGTTCTTTGGTGTAACCCTAACCAAGGAAGTCAAAGACTTGTATGAAAAAAATTTCAAGTCTCTGAAGAAAGAATTAGAAGAAGATATCAGAAGATGGAAAGATCTCCCATGCTCATGGCTTGGCAATCTTACCAAAAGCAATCTACAGATTCAATGCAATTCCCATCAAATTACCAACACAATTCTTTACAGACCTTGAAAGAAAAATTCTCAACTTCATATGGAATAACAAGAAACCCAGAATTGCTAAAATAATCCTCTACAATAAAAGATCTTCTGGAGGTATCTCCATCCCTTATCTTAAGCTGTACTCTAGAGCAACAGTTATAAAAACTGCATGATACTGGCATAGAAACATAATGGTGGATCAATGGAACCCAACAGAGGACCCAGAAATAACCCCACACACTTATGGACACCTGATCTTTGACAAAGATGCCAAAACCACACAGTGGAGAAAAGATAGCATCTTCAACATATGGTGCTGGTCTAACTGGATGTCTACATGTAGAAAAATGAAAATTGATCCATACTTATCACCCTGCACAAAACTGAAGTCCAAGTGGATCAAAGATATTAACATAAAACCAGACAAATTAAATCAGTTAGAAAAAGAAGTGGGAAATATCCTTGAACTCATTGGCATAGGAGACAACTTTCTGAACAAAACACCAACAGCACAGGCTCTAAGAGCAACAATCAATAAATGGGACCTCATGAAAATGAAAAGCTTCTGCAAAGCAAAGGACACCATCATCAAAACAAAAGGACTGCCTACAGATTGGGAAAGAATCTTCACCAACCCTTTATCTGACAGAGGGCTAATATCCAGTATATATAAAGAACTAAAGAAGCTGAAAAGCAGCAAACCAAGTAATCCAATTTAAAAATGGGGAACAGAGCTAAACAGAGAATTCTCGATAGGGGGAATATCGAATGGCAGAGAAACATTTAAAGAAATGCTCAACCTCATTAGCCATTAGGGAAATGCAAATCAAACAACCCTGAGATTTCACCTTACACCCATCAGAATGGCCAGGATGAAAAACTCAAGTGACAACACATGTTGGAGAGGTTGTGGAGAAGGGGAACCCTCCTCCATTGCTGGTGTAAATATTAACTGGTACAATCCCTTTGGAAGTCAATCTGTCACTTTCTCAGACAAATAGGAATAAGGCTTCCTCAAGACCCAGCTATACCACTGCTAGGTATATACCCAAAATTTGCTCAAGTACACCACAAGGACATTTGCTCAACCATGTTTGTAGCAGCTTTATTTGTAATAGCCAGAACCTGGAAACAACCCAGATGTCCAACAACGGAAGAATGGATACAGAAATTGTGGTATTTTTACACAATGGAATACTACTCAGCAATCAAAAATGAGGAAATCATGAAATTTGCAGTCAAATGGTGGGATCTAGAAAAGATCATTCTGAGTGAAGTATCTCAGAAGGAGAAAGACACACATAGTATATACTAACTTACATAGATCTACAAGATATGATAAACATAATGAAGTCTATACACCTGAAGAAGATAAACAAGAAAGAGGACACAGGATAAGATGATCAATCCTCACTTAGAAAGAAAAATGGGATGTGCATTGGACGTATGACAGGAGCCTACCACAGAAGGCATCTGAAAGACTCTACCAAGCAGTTTCAAAACAGATACTAAGACTCATAACTAAACCTTCAGCAGAAGGGGAGTTAGTATGACGTGGAAAGGATAGGAGTCCCACAAGGACAAAATATATCTGGGCACAGTTTTTTTTTTTTTGTTTTGTTTTTTTTTCTGAAACTGTTTCTCCAACCAAGGACCACATATGGATATAATCTAGAACCTTTACTTGGACGAAGCTCGTGGTAGCTCAATAACCAATCGGTTTCCCATAGTAAGGGAAACAGGGACTATTTCTGACAGGAACTCAATGGCAGGCTCTTTCACCTCCCCACCCCCCAAGGGAGGAGCAGTCCTGCTAGGTCACAGAGGAGGACTTTGAAGCCTGTCTTAAAGATACCTGATAAAACAGGGCCAGATGAAAGGGGAGGAGGTCCTCCCCAATCAGTGGACTTAGAAAGGGGCAGGGAGAAGCTGAGGGAGGGAGGGTGGGATTGGGAGGGAATAAGGGAGCAGGATACAGCTGGTATACAGAGTTAATAAAATGTAACTAATAATAATAAACAATAATAATAAAAGTTAAAAAATAAGAAGCCAAGGGGGAAAAAAAGGAAAAGAAAAGAAAAAGAAAGAAAAGAAAAGAAAAGCTCGAGTCCATGCTAACATATCATTGCAGGTCTGGTTAGAAAAAACAACATTTATACACACACTTTTAACAATTCTTCTGAACTTTTCAAATACAGAAATATGTAAGAAATACCTGGTAGGTTCTAAATGTAAGTACAGTCAAGTATGTAAACAGTAAAATTTACATAGGTATTTCTTGATGAGCAATGTTTTTTTTTATTTAACTTTTATTAATTACACTTTATTCATTTTGTATCCCCCCCATAAGTCCCTCCCTCCTCCCCTCCCGGTCCCACCTTCTCCCCCCTTTCTGAATGCATGCCCCTCCCCATGACCACTGATTCGGGAGGTCCTCCTCTCCTTCTTTCTGATCTTAGTCTATCAGTTCTCACCAGAAGTGGCTGCATTGTCAGGGTTCTAGGTTATCTCCATGAATAGTCCTTGGTTGGAGTATGAGTCTCTGGGAAGTTCCCTGTGTTCAAATTTTCTTGTTTTGTTGCTCTCCTTGTGGAGTTCCTGTCCTCTCCAACTCTTACTATTTCCCACTTCTTACATAAAATTCCATTCACTCTGCCCATCAGTTGGCCATCAGGCTCAGCATCTGCTTTCACAGTCTGCATGGCAGAGGCTTTTAGAGGCCCTCTGTGGCAGGTTCCTAGGTTGTTTCCTGTTTTCTTCTTCTGGCTGTGTGAGTTGTCCCAGAAGCAAAAAGACACACACGGTATATACTCGCTCATAAACATACAACATGAAATAAACCCACTAGAATCTGTACATCTAAACATACTAAGCAAAAGAGAGGACCCTAACTAAAATGTTCAATCCCCATCCTGAAAGGCGGAGAGGATGGACATTGGAAGAGAGAGAAAACAGGAAACAACCTAGGAACTTGCTACAGAGGGCCTCTGAGAGCAATGTTTTTTATTAAATTATTTGTCTTGAGCGGTTTACTGTTTACTATCATTACAGGTGTGTCTTCTTTTCATTCATTTTTTTATTCTCTTAGTTTACAAGAGATAGTAGTGTGTGTTGTTTAGTTTTAATAACTCTGGTTGATCTATCCCCATATTGTCTGAAAAAACTGAAAGACTCTTATCATAAGAGCAAACATCACACTATCTATAAACTACACACTCACACATACATACACACATGCACACACGTTCTTGGTTGCTTTGACATTTTGCATCTATATTAATTCTTTGCCCCGTTCACTTCTTATTTCTATGGAATTCCTTTTTTTTCACTTTATTGAAAACAGATTTTTTTTTTTTTAATTTTCTATCCCGGTTATAGTATCCCTTCTTGACTCCTCCGGAATTTTCCTGAAATCCTTTCATATGTAAATCTATACCTTTTTCTCTCCTTAGAAAACAAACAAGTTAGGAGACCTTCATGAAGACCACGCTTCCCATCAGCTATAAATGTGTACGGGGCCTAGGTTCAGTCCATGCTCTTTGGTTAGTAGTTCAGTCTCTGTGAGGCCCCATGATCCTCAGTTAACTGACCCAGTTGGTTTGTGGAGCTCTTGTTCCCTCTGGGTCCTTTTATCCTTCCCCCAACTCTTCCAGAAGTCTTCCCAAGAAATAGGGATGTAAAGTGAATAAAAACAAACAAACAAGCACCTAGAATAATAGTAAAATAAAATATAAAAAGAAAAACACAAACTAACAAAAGAAAAAGAGTCAAAGAAAAACACCAGAAACACATTTAGACATTGAGATGCACGTTTGCACACATAGGAATCCCACAAAAACACAGAACTAGAAGCAATACAATCTCATAAGGCTCTGGAGTTTGTCGGCAACAGCAGAAATGACACAAATTTCCCTTGGCTTCTGGAGTGTTGCTCATGGTTAAGCGAAACACATAAGAATATTAGGGATAAAAGCTCTGTTATGTACATACAATCTGAAAGAAGAAAGAAAAAGATGGTGAGTGCAGTAAGTGTGGCCATTTAGTGCTCTAAATACATGTTTTGGAGATGTTTTGTTGTCTAACATCCATTGAGATAATAATGTGGAATATAAATAAATCCTAAATCAAAAATAAAAAGAAGAAGATACTTTATACAGATATCAGGCAATACTGTGTAGGTAGGAGATGTGCATTATGGGAATTTTGCAAAGCTATCTTTTTTAACATGGTGTTGATCAATGATAACAGCAATGACAGTATTCCTGTAATGATTTAAAGCTTCCAAAGAGCATTCGGTCTTCTGACTACTTCCAGAGTCATTACACACATGATTGTATGTGTGTCTTCAGGAAGATTGTAAAAAAATGCCTGGAGTGGGTGTGCTGCTACCCTTTGGGACCCTCCACTCTCTGAGAAGAAGGAGAGGGTGGTGTGAGAAGAGGGAGGGTGCTGTGGTCGGGCTGTAAAGTGAATAAGTAAGTAAGTAAGCAAGCAAGTAAATAAATAAATAAATGGCAGGGAAAAGAAAAAAGGAGAAAGAAATGCCTGGAGTAAGCACAAAGCTTAAAGCAGAAGCAATTTTGCTGGTGTCCCAGACTCTGAAACATTGTCCATATTTCTGTATATTAACTATTGCATAATGGTGATGCAGGCAATGAAAATCAGCTGCTACTGACATTATATTCTTTCATTTCTAGATGATTTCAATATTCAGCTCAGCTTGAGAATAAAAGAAATGCATTCAGGAGTCTGGCATACAAGAAAAATGGGACAGACAAGGGCTCCAACTAAAATATCAAATTCTACTCTGGACCAGAAAATGACTAAACTACATGACTAATCCAGTTGTTCCACTTCACCAGGCAGGAGTAGCTACGAGCTACAGTGGGGCACGCCAAGGGCAGGAGACTATATTTCAGATTCATAGAAGGCTTAATATTTATAACATCAAAAAAATTCCAAAGTGTGTGTGTGTGTGTGTGTGTGTGTGTGTGTGTGTGTGTGTGTGCGCGCGCTTTCTTAGGTTGTAGCCTTCGGAAAAGTAGACAGCTGCAGATCAAGGAAAATGGTGAAATCCAACAATAAAAGTAGAGGGAAGCAAGATGTCTTTGACAGGACCTAAGATTTCAGGAGAGTTACGTCCATCCTTATTTGCCTACAGCTTAATTTCCTGCCTTCTTTCCAACATAGTTGAAACTTTTTCATTCTGTTGATCATTGGTAATAAGAATAAATATCGTCATTTATAAATGACTTTTGAACTTGTTTTTTTTTTTTTCCTGGCAAAATCTGAAAAATTAATGTGTTTCTAGGGAGTAAGAATAGCACCGTTATCCATGGCACCTCTTAAGATATTTGATAGGAGGTGTTTGGAAGAAGATGTGAATTCAAATTTCACATCTGCCCGTTTTTTTTAAATTTCATGCCAAATAGTAACTTGCCTCTCTTTATCTTCTGTTCCTTCATGTCATAAAATGGTATGACACATTCCAGAGACTGAATTGAAGAATAAAGTAGGATTTGGCATATACCAGTGCTAAATGAACGCCAGTTTCCTGGGTTATGATCACCTGAATGATAAACAACTTACTGCAAAGGCACAAACAAGGCTGCGAAGCACAATGTGCAAAGGAAGTTCAACAGATGCATTGATGATAAAAGCGCTTATAAATACATTTTGCTCTTAAAGTAGAACGGATGTGAAAATACTGCCTGTGTTTCCTGGATGCCACAGTCAGAGGGCTTTGCAATTGACAGCAGGCATTTCTATCAGTTAAGACTCACCCTCCACCTTTGTCTTCATGGCACAGTAAGTGCAGCATATTGAGCATAACTGAAATTTTTGTCAAGATTGATTCATCACAATAATTGGAAGCAGCATTCTTTATGCCAACTCTAGTAGTTGTTGCCGGATTATTCCCAATTTTGAATTGCTTTTCCTGCTGTTTTCAGCTAATTTCTCATTCCCTATGCTCCTAAAATTTATAGTGTCCTGGTTTGTTCAATCCTTTACTTGCCTTTGCTTTTCTTTCAATCCTTTGCTGTGGGAATTTCTTTAGCTCCTTTGCCATCTGATATCTTTTTGTTCTCTTCTTTATTTTCCCTGTAACTTTCCAATTTCTTTAGAGGCCTGTTTTGTGAAGAATCACCTGCAAGCTATTCTTTGCAGTCTTCGTAATTAGAGTGCTTGCAAAAACAAACCTTGAGCACAGTTGTTGATTCTTGGTAAAGCCAATTAAAAATGTTACATATTTGAAAAGGCAAAAATATGCAAACATTCCTTGTATCTACGTGTTGACACATATTCCTATGACTCAGGGGAATTTTAGTTTAATTATTTCTTACTCTGTGCTCGAAATACCAGGTGGCTGTGTGATTGGCTGTCACCAAATATATGTAACAGCACAGCCAATTAAGTTGCAACTCTACAGAGCAAAGCTGGTGGAAATAAAATCACCAAAGAGGGTGGTATAAGAATGACAGTATTTAGTTTGAGAAATAACTCTTGGCATAAGTAATTAAGGTCATTTGTATAGAATAAAAACGGTCAGGTTATTCTAGGAAAAGTGGTCTCTTTGCACTATGTCCCTGGCCAGTACTACTCATTAATGGATTATGTGCATAAAGATGACCCAGAAGACATTCTAAGTGTCTCTTGGCTCATGTCAGTGAGATTAACATGTACTTAGTATAAAAGAGACACAGAGAGCTTGAGGGCGCCGTGGAGATAATTGTTTCCAATCCTCTCATTTCACAGATGAGAAGAAGAAGCCCAGAGTGGCGAATTCATTTTCACAGGTTTTACATCTAGTTAGTAAATGTCAGAGATGAAGCCAGCCTGCTGAATTCTTAATGAGCAGTCTTCCATTATCACCAGCGTCACCCTACCATTTGGTATGGTTTATTATTCTTCGGAATGTACCAGCACTTGACGAAGGGATCTATATTTCTCTTAACTATCATAACCACGGATTTGTCCATGCTGAAAACTTGCGTGGTCTTTCTCCCCCGTCCACCATTCTGTTTGGCACCATCCTCTTCATCTGAAACATTACTTGGCATACTTTCACCAGCTGGGGTGGTTAATTATACATACAAGAAGCACTCTTCTTAAAGCAAACCTTGCACTAAGTTTTGGTTTTGTCTTCTATTAGATAAAATGGTATGAAAGAAATCAAAGAGAATGGCCAGACTAAAGTTTTGCAAGATGAATCAGAATGAGTACATTTCTACAACCAAAACTGATTCAATTACTGATGTATTTTTCTGATTTTCATAAAAGTCTCCATAACGTTTTCTGTAATATATATTATATTATTATATATTATAATATATTATATATTATATTTTCTGTTATATACATATATATATAGTGGTTGTTACAGTATGGATATATACATATATATACACATATATATACATATATACATATATATATATGGTGGTTGTTACAGTATGGATGTTGCACACTCCCACAGATAAGATGGTTAGAGACTTGTGCCCCACAAAAGGAGACGCTAGGAGATAGAATACCTTGAAGAGGTGGAGCCTGGCAGGAGTTTAAGCCATTTTAGAGGAACTCCTGAAGTGTGTAGTGGCACATTGGGACTTTCTTCTTTGTTTCCTGTCTGGAAGATTGACTGATGCCCTCCTTTCTCTACTACACATTTGACAGTGATAATGCTATCTCACCAGAGGTCCAAAGGCAATGGATCTGACTGATCATGACTCAGAACTTCTAAAACCAGAATAGTCATGAACCAAATAACTTTTCCTCTGCATACGTTAAAGATCTCAGGAATTCATTACACTGACGGAAAGCTGACTCACACAGCAGCAATGCATTACAAGCAAATCTTTTATGCATATTTGTATATTCAGAAGTTTTCTTGGCACTAAGAGAGCAAGATAGCCTGCTGCTTGTATAAAGTAAGGTTAGTTCCTTTACTCCATTTAAAACTAGAACTCTATTAAATGTTATTTCTGTTTCCGGAGAAAAAAGCAGAGTATATGAATGTGCTGTGAACACAGCTACTATTCACAGTTGTCCTGAGCCATTCTGAATCATACAGTGTTTTCCTGTAATGGACCATTGTTATAAAGTCATAAAGTGCTATTCCAGAGAGTAAAGCGACAACTTTATTTGATTTCTCAGTATTAATTTATGTAAGAATTCCAATAATAGCAATATGATTAGTATTTACTGAAATAAAAGCATTTTACATTAAGGTATTTTAATAAAGTATATGCCCTGTAAAATCTGGTGCTGTTGGAAATAAAATGTTTTTCAGATCACATGGGTTGTCTGTAGAGTGTATGGGAGGAGGGCTCTTTCTAATGTGGTGGACTCTATTGCCTTTTTTTTGGATCAGTTCCCTCTGGCAGCACAGCCTTGCCTGGCCTCAGTCTTGATGTGACTTGATGTGCTGGGGAGGATTAATATGGGGGGGGGATCCCCTTTACTTGGGGGAAAGGGAGTAGGAAAGGAGAAGCAGGGAATCGGGAGGAAAGGAGGTGGTGGGCACCTTTGGAATGTAAAGTGAATATATTTGAGGTAAATTTTATTACTGTGCAATGCTATAATTGGTTTTAAGGCCTTTTAAACTTATCCTGTCCAAAGACAATCTACTGATTTTTCTTTCTTAATATAACTAAATGCCATTAGTTCAACATAATATTGCTTTTGTTGTTAAGGTGGGGAGCTAATCTTCCTTGTGTTAATGTTCACTTCAATAAAAGAGATTTGTTCTTAAAAAGAAAAGAGGAAGGAAGAAAAATATTAAATGACTTTTAGCTTAGAATTAGGACAGGACTTGCAACAATTTCTCAAATTGCCCAAAATATACCTGTGCCATTTTGTGCTAAATATTTATTGAAGGTGATATTCTCTACATTAACAATTTTGTAATCAAAATGTTGATTAATTCTGAAAAACAGTGTACAACCTGAAATATCAAATATTCAGTTAAGATTTTACTCTGTTTATAAAATAAATTGTGTGTCTATCTCAAAAAAAAAAAGGAAAAATTCTATAAGTCCTCAAAACTAATAGAAACTTATAACATAAAACAAACCAAGCAAAAATCCTCCCGCCTTGAGGTAAAAATAATTCAGTCTATTGTTGGACATGAATAAAACATTCACAGAGATTGCCTGACTGGTGTCCATGCTTTTATGAAAATGGAGGTAGAGATCAATGCCATTAGCCTAGTGTCAAAGGAAGTTCAACGGTAACAACAGATTCAAGACAGTATGGTAAAACATCTCTAAAAATTCAGCTAATTTACCATTCATGTTTAAACTTTTTGGCAATTTGTCACTCTCATTATGTTCTCATAACTTCGGTATGTCTCACTGCCTTCACCTCTCCTTTAATATAGTAATTTTACACTAATTCCCTGAAATAATAAAAATTTAATTTTAAAACATAAGTATATCATTTAAAAATTTGAAATTGGGTTTTTAATTCTATGGCACTATGTAAACACTATTCATATTTATCCATTTAAAGTAACATGGGATATTTTCAGATAATAAGATTATCTGAAAAAAATGAATAAACATTTTCACCAATATTTTATAAATAGCAAAATATACAAGACCCTTTTATTACTTTTATAAATCCAAGAAGTATTTCCAACCTTGTCATTTAATGGTAGAGGAGAATTTACATTTCTGAGAAGCCAATAAGAACTCACTATAAAAAATACATGAAATTTATTATAACTACTTTCTAAAACAGAAATTGCTTTTTAGCCTGGAAAAAGTTTAATCCACTTATCCTCCAATTTCTCTACTTTTTAAATCCCCTTTTTATTTTTTCTATTAATTACAATTTAGTCACTTTGTATTCCAGCTGTAGCCCCCTTCCTCATCCTCTCCCAATCCCACCCTCTCTCCCTCTTCTCCCTTGCCCCTCTCCCATTCCACTGATACTCTTCCTACTCCTTTAGGATTTTGCTGGAGGAAATCTTAGTTTAAATTTCCATGAAGTATGAGGTACTTTAAAAGCTCCATTCAATGCTTATACTCAAGAATATAAAAATTAGATGTGAACGTCTTATAGACGGCTATAATACGACAGATACCTCAAAAAATGCTTTCATTATAGCAAATGCAATCAAAGGAAAGCAATGTGAAGCTTGTGGAATGCTAATTTAGATCAAAATAGCCCATAACTTTATTATCATAAAGTGAAAACACAAAGCTTAAAGCATCCATGCAAACCAGGCAGAGCTGACGTTTTCAAGGGGAACATGGCTTATTTTCAGACCCGCCCACCCCTAATTCTCTCACTTATTGAATATCGTGGCTTACAGAATACAGTGATTAATTATGGGAGAATGTAGCCATGCTACTCATCCAATATTTGACCTTTTCAGCATCAAATTGTAGGCATGAAATGGAAATGTTGGAATAAAAACTCTATCTTCCCAGGTAGGATGCTAGATTGTGTCTTTTGGGTGATAACAAAAACCACCCGATTCACAAAACTCTTTAAAGAAACTCTTTGATCTTCTAGATGTTTTAAGCATAATGGCCTGCAATATAAGACTGTAGTTAACATCATTGCCGCTCAGCTTGTGAGTTTTGTGGGTGTGGAATATGATTTGATATTTCTTGATCTCAGGTTTTTTGTTTTGTTTGTTTTTTTCTGAATTGTGACTTGAGAAAAACAAGAATATCTAAACAGAAGCGATTTCCTTATTGAAATTGGTGAGATTAAAAAAAAATCTAAAAATGTTTAAGCTAAAAACACATTTGTGTTCCTGCGATTTGAGCAACACTAATTATCAGATAGGTAACCGCATTTCAAATGGAGAGATATTGTTATTCGGCTGAGCTGCATTCAGACTCCTTTCTAAAATGCTACACTTCAAAGTTTTGATTCTTTAACATTGTGCAGGTTTAGATTTTAGGTGGTATGTAAAATGAGGCTGGAAATAAAATGATTTTCTATTTTGTAAGATTTGATTACTGCTATTTTTTGTGCTATTATTCAGAATGCTAATACAAATGAGTATTGTGATAATTGCATACATATTTCATCACTTTCTTGAAGTTTAGAACCAAGTCATCTGAATTTCTTGTAAAAGAGGGAAATAACCGATTTGTGTATTGGTTTTACTAAATCCATGTTTTCTCCAGCATATTTGTATAAGGCAGGGATAATGGGTCCCCCTCACAGGAGCAACTATATTCAGTAAGGAGAACTGTCAGGGAGTTGGAGAGATGATGCAGTAATTGAGCTGAGTTCAGACTGCAAGCATCCAAAGCTGGGCATCACAGTGAGCGCCTGTCATCCTAACATGGCAGCCAGAGAAAAGGTAAACTTGGAGGTCTATTTCTCAGAAAATAAGGTAGAGAATCATAGAGGAAGACATGTGCACATGGACAATCACACCTGCACGTGTGTACATAGCCATGTACCTCACACACATGCAAACGTTAACACATCTCAACATAATCACACCTACTTTCAATTTTTCTAAAATCTGCTGTAAATTTTCTGTTGTTTTGATATTCACCACATTTCCCCCTAGTGCTTGGAACTGAATTCCAGGCAAGCTGGACCAGTGCTGTTAACACTAAGCTGTATTTCAATTCCTCACCTCCTGAAAGTGTATTTACTGCTACTGACATCCCTTTGTTTGTGAAATCCTTAACAACATTGTGTGAAAATGATCTGGAGTAATTAAGTGGTAACAAAATTAAACAAGACTTCGGGTAAGCCGGAAAACAACGTGACACAATAGTCAGACCCTGCTTGGATTCCATGGGGCTGATTAGGAATGGTCACAGCCTTTGCAGGGAAGAGTCATTCCTCGATCCACAAGCTCTTACTTTCTGCCCCTAGGATTGATTAGTTTGTCTCCACCATTTCTTTGTCACCCAAACAGAGGAATTCTCACTGCAGAAAAATCATCTTTTAAGTTGACCAGTGTTTAATTTCTTTCTTTATTTCCTCCCTGACCCAGCTGTCCTCTTGAAATACCATGAACAAAACTATAGTACTGAATCTGGATGTTATATTTATTAAGTATGCCAAGGCTAAGGAATTTTTTAAATGATTTGTTTATTTTTATTTCATGTGCATTGGTGTTTTGCTTGCACGTATGTCTATGTCAGAGGAGTCATTGTTCTTAACCACTGAACTAACTTTTTTTTAATTAAAGATTTTATGTATTATGTATATAGTGTTCTGCCTGCATGTACACTTACACACCAGAAGAGAGCACCAGATCTCATTATAGATGGTTGTGAGCCACCATGTGTTGGCTGGGAAGTTAACTCAGGACCTCTGCAAGAGCAGACAGTGCTCTTAACCTCTGAGCCATCTCTCCAGCCCCAAGGCTAAGGAATTTAATAGAGCTTTACACACAGTTACTTAAGTAACTTTACAAATACTTCTTTAATTAATTGTAGTTTTAACTTAGAATAGAAATCTTTGAAAGTATAGTATTTAGTAAAGTTTAAACAACAAATTTTGGATATTTTATGTAATTATCTGAAAATGTAACATCTAGGCAAAATAATGGTATATTTTAAATATTTTATTTCAATAAAAATTTGTGTTCATGTGGCTTATATATGCTTTATCTATCACAATTTTATTTGCTCTTTAAATTTTTGACTAGCAATATAACTTTTAAGAAAAGCAGTTTCCCCAATTTATGTGTTCTTAAAAGAAAAAAAAATTCTGAGTGACAAAGTTAGTTATGATAGTATTTATGACCCAGAAATTATAATTTAGTTTTATAGAAACTTTTACTGAAAATAAAATGAAAAACGTGTTAGGCTTTGAGGAAAAAAAAATGGTTAGATTGTAATTGAAATGTCAGGGGAAATAATTAGTGGCTGAGGTTTCCATAAGTTTTAATAGCAGTGATATCTGTGATAAAGAAAATGCATTCCTCTAGTAATTCATAGAGACTTTCCAGCTCCTGGTAGAGCGGAGGGCACAGGAAGCACCTAGATAACGCAGTTTGTGTTCAGCTCTGCCCTGTCCTCTATTTTTCTGTCTATCTCACATTTCCTGTCTTCCATTTTCTTACAGAATAGGGGCCTATGAAATCACAATGGTTGTCTTCTTCTTAAGAAATGAAATAGGAGTAGCTTGAGATCTCACATGGACTTTGCATCCAGAGCCCCAGTCTCAGTGCAGAGCTTTCCTAGGAAACCTCAAGCATTTTATCTCCTGCTGAGGACTCTAGTTTCTCACATCAAGCTTTTCTTTCACTCTTCCCTGTGGAAATAATTGTCTGTGGTCACAGCGTTGTCAACTTCTCAGCCTCTTTCAGTAGCAAAATGACTAAGTCCTCATCAGCAGAGTGTGAACAGAAATGACCGCGTGTCCTGTTCTTTTTCCTTTGTTATGCTCTGGAAGAGAGATGTGCCCATGCTACAGTTTCAAACACCAAGGAAAGAACCGGGTTCAGAGTATCTGGGGTCTTGTGGAAAATTTAACTCTAAAAACCATACACCAAACTTCATGAAGCAGAAACTTTAGGAGTCTGGCCCAAGAATGTTTAGTGTCACAAAGTCACTAAATAAATATAATACATGGCAAAAATTTGGAAAGCATCCCAGTTGGAGGCCAGTTTGGAGATTGTGTGTTCACAGACGGCCTCTGAAGCAGAGCCACACACTGACCTGTCTTCTGGGTCCAAAAGTTTGTTTTTGAAGTCACACGTTCTTAAGTCATTTGGGTTGGGTCCATTTCTTTTATAAAGTTAACATTTTCCCAGCATAGGTTCCCCCACCACATGCATCCACACTGAGAGGGTTTGTATACTATTCCTTTTTAATTTAATATTTATGCTAATTAAAACTGTAATCTTACATAAGTTTGTGCACATTAAAAAAAAGTTCTTTTAAAAAAAGATTTATTATTTATACAGTGTTCTGCCTGCATGTATGCCTACACACCAGAAGAGGGAATTAGATCTTATTATAGATGGTTTTGAGCCACCATGTGAAATTGAACTTAGGGCCTTTAGGAAGAACAGCCAG
This sequence comes from Meriones unguiculatus, assembly GCF_030254825.1. NCBI lineage: Eukaryota > Metazoa > Chordata > Mammalia > Rodentia > Muridae > Meriones > Meriones unguiculatus. Next base: position 92,239,729 of record NC_083354.1, on the reverse strand, counting down.
TGCTCTTAACATCTGAGCCATCTCTTCAGCCCCAACATAAACACCAGGGAACAAGTGACTGTTTTCATTAAAAATGCCAAGGCAATTTTGTTATCATCAATTTTCCATTCCATATGCTTAGCAGTCTCCCTACAGTTTATGCTAAACTACAGTATGATCAGTGAGGTCCACCATGTCTCTTTCAATCTGCATGTGACATCCTTACCTCCCCTGCCATCTTTCTAAGGGATTCAGTCATACTTTCCTTCACTGTTTTTGAATCCTGGCAGCTGTATTCATATTGATGCTTTGTCGATAGGGCTCAAAGCAATGTCTTCTTTCTGTTCATCTTTCTGCTCTCTTAAATATAATTCCTTCTTTCTTCACACTCTCATCCCATTATATTGAACATAAATTACACGTAAAGTCTTACAATGTCTTATCATGCTGTTACATTTCTTTTATTAATTCTTAGAATTAAAAGACTTCATGATACTATAAACCTTTTTACTAATGGATTGGTGCTCCTATTCCTAACTACTGAACTGTAAGAAAATCCAGAAGGACTAGTGCTTTGTCTCTTATTTGTTCATTATTTTGAAGCCTCTCATAATAGATGCCACACAAGTGAACATTTAATAAATATACATTTGCTAGAAAGAATATTTTGAAACAATGCAACACATTATTTTTCTATGATGTCTACTTGCATCCCATCAACTCATGAAATATTGTTTATATAGTTGTGTTCAGTAGCTGTGCCTACTTATATTGCTCAAATTCCTACATTTATCCCAATTATTCTATCAGCAAGTGTTTATGATTCATTTGATCATAGACCTTCCAATCTAAGTAGGACTCTATTATATCCTACTTGCTGTTATTATCTGTGTCTCCTAATGTCACCAACATCCTTGAGGTGATTTTCCAGTGGGTCAATAGACAAATGGCAGTGTAGACAATCTCAAGTTAAGGCTAGAAGAGAGGATACATTTTCTCTACAGAGGAACATCAGCTTCTATGGAATGAAGACAATGCAGCCAGTCCTGATGAGACCTGATAGGCTAGTGTCAGATGGAAGGGGAGAAGGAATCCCCTATCAGTGGACTGGGGGGGGGAGGCATACGGGGAGAAGAGAAAAGGAAGGTAGGTGGGATTGGTAGGAGACAAGAGAGGGGGTTACACCTGGGATACAAAGAGAATAGATTGTAATAAATAAATAAACAAATAAATAAGTATTAAAAGATGTTTTTAGACAAAATAGTTCTGAAAGTTTTTTAAAAAGCCTTTTTGAATCTATTAGAATTAAAATTGTAATTACTGTAAAATATCTTTCAATTTAAAGTAGAAGGTATAATATTATATATGAAATTACTGATTTAGACAATGATCTAGAAGCTGATTTTTGGTCATCCTAGTCTTCCTAATTTCTCTGAGCTAATGAGGGCACTGAGACAGAAGGCTAGGAATCCAAAGTTGCTGCCCTTTGCAACCTGTTCAAACCACATTCTAAAACAAAGTGTATTTCTATTCATTTAAAGTAAACTAGAGAGGTGGCGGCTTACCCAAGGAAGAGCACACCAACTGTCTGTCCAATACTAAATGCTTTGCCCTGAAAGCATGCATACAAGTAACATTATGCAGACTGAAAAGGTTATATTTAGGAATACATATATATATATGCATATATATGTATATTCATATCTACATATAACAATAGTTAATAAAAAAGGGTGGCCACCAATTTGAAATAGAGCAAGGAGGGTATATAAGAGTATGGAGAGGATAAAGGGAAGGGAGAAATTATGTAAGAATATCATGATCTCAAAATAAAAGAAAAAATAGAGAAATATAATCAGGTAATTATGACTATGCATATGCTTTCAATCCTATACTCACCAAGAGAAGTTTAGTCGAAAGAATAATGCTGGGTCAGCTTTTAAATTTTTAAGAATCCTACAAGCAAATCTCTTTTTCAAGCAGCAAGCCTTTTTTTTTCTTCTTGAAAATAACTATAGGTTTCTCTCTGTCACATCCTTCACTCTGCCCACTCACTTGCTTTAGATACTCCTGAGGTTTACATACATTTTACTGTATTTGAAAGCTCTAGGGTTCCTCCTAGAAAATGCCAAACTCTAATCACCTGAATGTTATGCTCCATCTGGACCCAAGGAAATACATACACTGTGATAGGAAGATCTTTTCCCCTGATGCGTGGGTTTAAGGAAACATCAACTCCGTGAACCTAAGGCACTGAACAAGGTGGATATTTAGAGAAGTTTACCCTTACACTAATATATAAATTGTGATGGAAAGTTATGATTTCAATTTCTTCAAATATCATCACTTGAGTAAATGTAAAATACTTTTCAAAATAGAATTATGTTGTTTTACATGTATGCATACATGATGATTCATAAAGGGCTTATTTATATATAGTTGTATATTTATTTTATGTATTTTCAAGTCTCACTGTGTTGCCCAGACTGGCTTGGAACCACTGAGATTAAGAGCTTCACTATTAGCCTCTCTGTTGGCTGCCATTACATGCATGTATTACCATACATGACTATCTATTTCTGTACCTTCCCTTTGTCTGAAGAGAGAGAGATTTTTAGAAAATAGATTCTGGAATCTTTTTTTTTTCCCTTTCTGGAATCCCAAGATTGAACACTTCCTCCTGGCGTTAAAAGATTATGAGTGTAACAGTCATCAGGGTCCATGCGACTTATTGGTTGCTAAGTTGATAGGCAGTAGGTTCTCCTTCCAGGACTGAATAGACTTCTTGCCTCAGAAAGATCGAAAACTCATTTAGAGAGCATTAAGTATAATAATAAATTACATAATGAAAATATTTTTTAAAAATAATGAAATCATAGCTTAACCTGGTTTTGTCACTTTCTACTCCTTTAAGAGAAGTTTAATAAGGTAGTCAGTCACTTCTGTGAACACATTGGGCACAACAACACAAAGTAGCAGCAATAAACACGACTTTAAAGATTGGAGACCATGCCGAGTTTTGTAGAAATAAAGCGAAGTGTTTGTATGATAATGTAAAGACAGAGGGGCAATGCTGTCTGGCCCTTTCTGCGGGGTTCCATTTCATAGCATGTGTTGGTGAAGTATTTTGTTTAGATATAAGCATGTTTTTGTTTTGATCCCAGGTGTGTGATGTGGGACTGATTCAGATGGTCCACAGCAGCAGCCTATTTGTTCTGTGTGGGCTCTGAGAGGAGATCTTTGCCAGCTGCAGATAGTTTAAATCTAAGGACAGGACTCTGGAGAGAAAATGAGTGCCAGAGCTCAGGGAGTGTTGGGGAGCGCTGAGAAAGAACAAGGCTGCTGCTGCTTTTCTCCTGCAGCTCCTGGCTGCTGTTGATGCAGTGAGACAAGAAGTTGAAGATCTCCTGAAATGAGGATTGGATTGGCTCCAAGTAACCTAACGACCCTAACCAGCAGGAAGCAACTAAGAAAACTGCATCCCCTCTCTCACTAAACGTTTTTCTCTCCTACCTGTTGTTGGGGTGTTGGAAGGTAATTTGGTAAAGTAAGGAGAAAGAGATATAAAAAAATGTAAATAAAAGTTTTTTAAAAATTATACCAACAGAATTTATATTATATTATTATTCAAGTAATTGAAATTTAACTCATGGAATATAAAGCCTGAATTATGGTAACATATTATATATCTTCTTCATATGTTTTAAACATATCATGAAATGAAAATTTACATATTTTATTTTAATCAGACTAGGTTAAACTCAATCCCACTATATAGGCAAGGATATCACTGAGAACTCCTAGTTCTCCTGACTCCAACTCTCCAATGTTAGAATTACAGGTCAGTTGCACCATGCCTGGTATATGCTATGCAGCAGATTAAAGCTAGGGCCTCCGCATGCCAGGAAGAAGCTACCACTTGAGCTACATCAAGATATATATGATGTGTATACATGTGTGTATATACATATATGTATGTATATCACCCAAGAAAAAAATAAAACAAGTGCTTAGAAATTATCTTGATGAGATTTTAAAATATCAAAACAGACTGTATTTCCTTACTGTAATTTTTAAATATTACTTTAAATATTTCTGCTCCTTACAGTTTTGATAGAGGGAGATTGGTGTGCTAGCCTGAACACAATTCAATCTTTACGAAGAAGTTGGTTGAAGAGAAAAAACTACATACCTTTTCTTGATACTGCCTCCTTGAAGAATCCAAAGACTGGATCAAAGCTGTGGCATGGCCAACAAACATTGCGTAGCAGGTGGCCCCGACAATCATGCTTAGCATGGTGATCCAGAGGTCAGACATGCTGACGGGGGCTTGGGCGCCATAGCCGATGCACAGCATGTGACTCATCGCTTTGAAGAGTGCGTAGGAATACTGTTTCCCCCAAGAATCATTCTGAAACAAGAGAGAAGAGAAAATGAACTGAGACATTAGGATAATAAAAGGAAAAATAAGTGCCACTTATCTGCAGAAGCACTGGAATGTAGCAAGTATGCAAACCTTCCTGCTGGATGCTAACCAAATGACCCAATGATGTTCACATCTGGCCTATTAGGAAAAAACAGAAATGACACCATTTGTAGTTCATGCATTCCTAGCCAGTTTTAAATTGGCTGCTTTTAAAAGTAAAATTCCAGTTGGAAATACTGTACAAGTGTCATCACAAAATACTATTAAGAATAAATGCTGAGTCTCATTGAATGTTTCCAGGGAATGACAATTCTCTAGTAATTATATTTGCAAGCTGAGACAGGTGCAGGTCAGTCCAAGCAATGAATCCCAATAGAAGAACTTTTTTTAATAATATATAGTGCAGGTTTTATGACTGCAACTTGATATATGTGTACTCTTTAGTATTTTTTGTGTTTTATAAATGAAAAACAAACATGTTTCAGAAATACAGTCATAATTTGTTTGACATTCTAAAACTCCTCAGAGCTGACTTGTGTTAATTATGATGGTAAATTTCTAATGTCATTTCCAAATTTTATTCCAATATCTATTTTACTGAACCAAAATGGTGGGTCAGTAATTCAAACCCAAAAGAAAAATACTAAAGATAATAAAATATGAAGACTTTTCCTATACAGTACTTATTACTAATAAAATGAGGTAATAGTAATAGATAAATAACTTAAAACCTTCAAAATAGAAAATTATTTGGTATCACAGTGATTTAAGACACATTGAATAATTACATGTTAATCTTCACTGACTAATTTTAAGCACTCGTCTGCAGATCATTTTAGGCTAGCACAGTTTATACCATTTTAGCTCCACACACAAGGATAAAATTCATAGTGACAACAGTGGTTCTTGGCTAATGCAAAATCACAAATACTTTCCTCTATCTTTTAATTTCAAGTAAAATATATTTTTGGTTGATATAAGTGTTCCTGGAGCTATTAAAATGTTTCATAGGCTGTGAGAACATTAGGATGGATTTTTAAAAACATCACTTTACGATGTAAATTTCAGTACATCTCCTGTGGATGATTCACACTGAATGATTTTTCTGTTAAGATTTAACAGAATAGATATCAGTCTCATGTTTGTCAGTGGGAATTTTTAGTTGTGCTTTTGTATTATGAGACAACGGTTATAGTTCCATCAAGTGCCAAGAAGCTGGGAACCCAAGGAGGCTTCACTCAGCTTTCTGTGTAGTACTGTCTTCAAATCAAGTATTACAGATATAACTACTTCACTGGAAATGGACATAAAGACAGTACATTGACCTGATTTGTATCTGGCACTCCTTTGTGTACTTGCTCATTTAGTTCCGTGAAATTTTATTACATATTTAGGTCCATGTATTCATCAGAGCAGTCAAGACATTGAACAATTCTACTGCAGGGATCACATTTATTGCTTTTACATCAAATTTAATGCTAATCTAGGCAATGGCATTTTAATGCTCCTTCTGGTCTATCCTGTAACTTATCAAGGGTATGTGAGAAGACAGAGGTAGCTATATGAATATTTCTTTTATAATCTTAAATGTCTGTTTATGCATCCTATTATTTTCTGTTTAGTTACAGGAAAGGTTTAATCAAAATTTCAGTAATTTGTTCATGTAAAGCACCATATGAAGAATAATGTTACTTGCTATAAAGTATGATACTATTTAAAATTAATTTGCTTTTCTAAGTATGTACATATTTGACACTCTTCCAGGAAATTTCCAGACGGAACATGAAAATTTGAGATGTGATGATTGCAATCTGCATTTAAAAAAAAAATCTTTACTTTTACCATGGTTTGCCTGAGGGCTGCCAGCACTGCTGTAGAACAAAGATGAGATGTGGTATATGTACAGATACTGTAGGGATGGGGTCCTGGGAATTACCGGTAGACAAGGCTCACACCATGAGTCCTGTCTTCCAGGCACCTTCAGCTTTTCTCGTGGCTGTTATCACTGCCTTTGTTAACGCTGCAGCTGTAGCCGCTACCAACCCAGCTCCATTTCTAGCCTGGTCATGTTGGAGACACATAAGAGGCCACATTGTTGATCTATGTCTAGATACATCTTGCTGCCCCACCAATGAAAAGTTATTTGCATGGCCTCCTGCTGCTGCTCTACAAGCTCCACAATATGTATTTTCAGTAAATTTTATTAAAAAAAATCTAAAAAAATTGAAACAAAATTATTAAGATTCTTAAGGTGGCAGCAATATACAGCATTAAGTGGTAAATTTCAAGGTCCCATAGCTAGAAAATTGTTCTTGTACAAATTATCCTAAGGGGGAAAAAACTTTTAAAAAGACATTTAAAATTTATTTATTCATTTATTTATTACAACTTATTCAGGTATGCCCACTGCAGCCCCTCCCTCATCCCCTCCAAGTCCCACCCATCCTCCCTTTTCTCCACCTATGCCCTTTCCCTAGTCCCCCGATAGGGGAGGACCTCCTCCTAATGGAGGGAGGGGAACACCAATCCAACTACAAAAACGAAACGCTGACACCAAATGTACGCTGCCTACAATACGTGCAGGGATAATGATAGAGCAGAGTTTGAGGGGATGTCCCACCAGTGCCTACTCTATCCTAAGACCCACCCCGTGGGAGAGAGCCAACCCCTGACACTATTAAGGATACTCTGCTATGCTCACAGACAGGAACCTAGCTAGCATAGCTGTCCTCTGAGTGGCTCCACCCAGCAGCAGATGCTGAGACTCACAGTCAAGCTTTGGATGAAGCATATAGAGTGTCGCGGAAAAGTGGGGGGAAGGGTAGAAGAATCTGGAGGTGAGAGGAATTCCAAGAGAAGATCAGCAGCGCAAACTAAACAGGGCCCAGAGAGATTTATTGGGGACTGAAGCACTAACCAAGGATCATGCAGACTGGCTCTGTGCCTTGTACACAGACAAGGACAGCTCAGGATTCATATGGGTTCCCTGGTAGGGGGAGTGGGGTGGTCTCTGCTGCCTGCTTTTTGATCACTTCCCCCTGGAGGGGCTGCCTTGCCAGACCACAGGGAAAGAGGATATGCTCAGTCCTGAAGTGACTTGATGAGCTGGAGTGGGTGGGTAGGGTATGTGCTCCCCTTTTCTGAGGAATAGGGGAGGAGGGAGGGGGAAAAGGGAGGGAAGGTGGGACCGGGAGCGGAGGAGAGAAGGAGCTAAGATTAAGATGTAAAGTGAATAAATAAACAAATTAATAAAAAGACACAATGCTTGGTAGTACGCATGAGGCCCTATGCTCTACCTCCAGTACCCAAACACACACTACCCACTACATACACAAACAGATGCACAATACTCGTGTTTGACAATTTTACCTGAGAATTTTATTATAGAAATAATATATTTTGATATTGTTCTAATTTGAGCATAAAATATTCTCTAGGCATTTCTCTGAAGATTTTCTAATTTTTCTAAATTTGCTAAAACATAAATTGCAGAGAAAAAAATATGAATGCTTATTATAGGGTATACTAGTCTGTATGACATATGGCATTCTAACTCATATTTATCTACTTTAGCCTAAAAAAACATGAAATATATTTCCAGCCCATCAGCTTTAGCAGAAATTGTAAATTCATTACTAGAGAAGGCTATTAAATACATGAATCAGTTGTTTTTATGATCTATAACAAGTATCAGTATAAATATGCTAAGCACATAAAATCTCAGTGAAATCTGAAATACAGTTCACTGAGAGTGATGTCATCACAGAGGGCCTGGAGGATATTTGAGCGAGGGAAGAAGCGAGAAGGAGGGTAAGTTCACTGAGCTGAAGGCATTTTGATCAGTGTGCTCAATCTATTTCTCCAGTCATCGAAGAAATATGCTCTCACATGTAGAGATATAAGTCAGACGGTTGCATTGGGGAATTCTTATGACAAGACATAGAACAAAGAGTATTTTTTTCTGGAGAGTGACAAGTAGGGAGGCACGGCAGCTTGTCAATTCCTAGGAGTATATGTTCATTTGAATACGTTATCCTTTTACTTTTTATATACCTGTGACTATAGTCAGGGCAGGGAATGTTTGGTCAGCTTCGGTTTGGCAGTGCTGGAAAGTGGAAACAATGAATTGACTTTGGGACTGTAACTGTCCCATGAGTTGGGGTTGAAATAGAATTATAACTGCCTTTAAATGTGTATTTGACTGTTTCGTTTTGTTAGTATGTCTCTAAAATGATTAAATGTATGTATTTATGACAAAAATAATAACACTAGAAAATGTCTACTTTAAAGGGGAATTTTTTTTACTTCTATAGTATAATAGTAGAAATTTATTTTTTACTGTGATTATGTCAAGTGGGTTCCAATTAAATGTGGTCTACCTGATGTGCAGTGTTCTTTAGTCAGAAGCATGTGTGAGCTCATTTTCAAAGAAACTGAGGGGGCAGAAACCAGGCATGTTGGTTATAGTATCAAAATGAAGTTATCCAAAGAAAATAACCCTTCTATTAAGATATTTATGGTTGAATAGAGCTTTATTTAGTCATAAAAAGAATACAATTCTGTCATTTGACATCAAACATTTAAAACCAGAGCTCAGTTTAGTAAGTATATGTAAGCTGGACCTCAATAATAGTGTATGTTTTTATCTCATCTGTGGAGTCTAGTATGTAAATATAATCTGTGCTGGGGAAAATGGATTGCTCTGGGTATGTTGAAAGATCAGTGAAAGAAGAAAAGTGAGATCAGAATGTGGTAAGAGGAAGCACTGAATATGAATTAAATGCAAGGATACATATAAACCAAAATGTCGGCATGATATAGCATGATTCTTTATTTTATTTGGCAATTTAAAATATATAAAACCTATGAAACATATCAATAGAAAGATTACCTTTCACTTAAGTGGGGGTGCTTGCTTTTCTCTTGTTTTTTGGTCAATTAATTTCTTGAGTTGTTTGGTGTACTTTTTATCACTTCTCTAATGATGATAAAATGAAAAATTTACAGTAACTAGATTTATAAATTAAAAATTAATGACCCTTAAGATCATGGATATTTCTGTCATATTTACTTTAATGTTGTACATTTTGCTAGGAAAATTTGAAGCAGATCAAAGTGTGGTCTGTCCATTAACCCACATTTTTGTACTCTGAGTTCGATAACACTAGTTACAAAATTGTTACAAGATCAAAAATTATTCTAATCATTTATAGTGATTATTTCATCATAGTTATCTTCCCAAAATATAAAAATATTTTTATGGCCCACTTCATTCTACATTTAAGTTGAAGCAAGTGTGTTTTACCTACAAATATTTGCAAATATAATTTATATGTATAGATATAAATTATATATATATATATACATATAAGAAGACATAAAGGAAGATACTTAGACTCTTTGCAATGCTTTAGTACACTGTAATGTTCCTTTTAAGATGAATAAAACCTAACTACATGTTGTTATATCTAGGAAAGGAGAGCAGTAAACTTTAGAGAGATAAATTTACCTCAACTTATAGGTGCCAACTGGGTTCCAATGAGTTATATATGAACCATAGTATAAAGCCATAAAAATATTTATCTCAGAATTATTTGTATTCATGGGATTATGGTTCATGATTTTCATGCACTTTAATGTAATGACTGTGTGTGTGAGGGCATGCATGGTGTGCCACGATGCACCTGTGGAGTTCAGAAGACAATTTAATGGAGTCCATCCTCTCTTTCCATTTTTACATGTGTTCCAAAGATCCAGCTCGTTGACAGGTCTACATGGGAAGTGCCTTCACACGCTGTGTCATCTTACCTGCCAGACTTGATTCATTTTAAGGTCACAGCCACATCACAGAAACTCTTTTCAGTTCGCATTTCAATTTACCCAATGAAAGGGAGCCTCTAGTACACTTAAATATATTTTAGTGTGATATTTTATGAGGTTTACATCAGAAAGACTTGCCCCAGAAAAAATTCCTTGGTGATTAATGCCTAGAGAGCATGGCTAAAGCTTGGCGAGATGATTCAGATGACACGAGCACTTGTTCAACCTGCAGAGAACCTGGAATCAATTCCCAACACCCACATGTTTGCGCGCAATCATCCCTACGTCCTGTCTGAGGGGATTCCATGTCGTCTTCAGGCTGCTGAGGACACAATGCACCCTCATTGCGCACATACATACATCCATGCATGGTATTCATACAAATAAAATTAATAACCTAAAAGGGATTTTTAAAAGATAGTTTGACTGTTACTTGTCTTTTCACACTTCTGATGTCTACCCTGTTTGTCTTTCTGAATGGGGATTAATCCTCTTCCCTATTTCAGCTATGGGAATAACTGACAGATAGAAAACAAAGCATAGAAAAAATTTATGAGAATATAAGCTTACTTAAAAATTAGGAATTTATAATGTGGTATACGTAGCCTTTCTTTTGTCACTATAAAAACATACTTTTACATGTTACTAGCTCTGATACTCCACCTCAGCAATAGTAGAATTTGCTCTTAACATTTAATATATCCTTGTGATTTGGCAGTCACAAGTTCCCTGCTTTCTCATTTCATGGATTTCCTACTAGGTTTATGGTTTTTCATACAGAGCTAAGAAATATCACTGAAGTGAAACAAAATATTGACCTAACAATTTTGCCAATACATTTATAGAAAGTTGGAATTATAAAGGATATGGGGAAACATCTGGTATATTCATTATTTGAGAAAAATGAATTTTCTGTTATTTTAGGATTACTATTAGAATGTGTATACTTATATAATGTATTCAGATGTATATTTACTCTAATATATAGGAAGAATGTCATATTGTTATTTGTCCCAAGTCCCCTCTGGTTGCCTTTTAGTTGTATGGTACACAAATGTGTCTTGATGGTTTTGCAAGTATTATTTCCACATTAATGATCAAGACCATAAGCAAAAGGTCAAATATGTTTTATTTAAATCTCTTACAATGACATTTAATACCTTGTGATTATCCCACATCCTTCATTACCTTCATTGTTCAAATGATGATGCAATTCTCCATTCCATTAACTTTCCTATATCCTTATTGTAAAGATGAGATCTGTCTCATAAATCCCTGGCTACTACTAGCTTCAGGCACAATACATTTTAGGCAGCAACTGAACTGTTTTCTTGTGTTTTGTTCATATAAGGGTGTTTGAGAAGAAAACCCCACCAATTTCTGCATTTTGACAATTGTACCATTTTGACAATTGCAGTGCAAGTCAAATTATTGTCAGGATACCTGGGTGAAACATTATGTCACCCACTGTCATTTGTATTACCCAACATTGGCATAAGTTCATTGGTTCCTAGCATGAATGCATGAGATCAGCATTTAATAAAATTGAAAGCGTAGAAAACATTTCTTTTGTGCTATAATTATATCCATCTCAGGATTAAGTGATCACTCTAACATCTAAGTACTCATTATGAAAATCACCAACAACACATATTACTAAGTTCTAAATTCTAAAGGAATTACCTTAAATTGCATACAAGCAGACAAAACTTTCAGCAACAAGTAATTTCAAGTTAGTATAATTTCTAGTGCAATCTAAGAGATAAGCTTGAGGAGTCCTCTGCTGGGTAAGGTGGTAAGAAAAGACAGAAAGGATTGAGTGCTTGGCTATTTTTAGAAGCCTAACTCCCAACTTAAAGCTCTTATACCCTGTGATGCGACTCTGTGAGTTCAGTGTATTCTTAGTAGGTAATGCTTCTGTTTCAGCATGCCTCAGAGAATAATCTATTTTGACATCTAAGTCTACATAAGCTTTTTACAAATGTAAGTTTTATGATTTATAGAAACCTCAATCCCACGAACACTTCCACAAAAAATCCAAATACCAAATAGTACTTAGAAGAGACAGTATTTTTTAGATCAGCAGAATGCTATGGTAGATCTCTCTCTCTTGTGTGTTGTGTGTTTTATAAGAGAAAGATTGATATGAAGAGTAGGGACAAAGAGAAGAAAAGAGAGAGAGAGAACAAAAGAGAAAGAGAGAGAGAGGATTCCTTATAAAAATTTAAAAAGTTTAAATTACTATTTCCTATGATTTTGTTGAAAATATTTTCTGGGCCTTGGAGCTGGGAGTCTTTTCCTTCTATTCCCATTATTCATAGGTTTGGTCTTTTTGTGGTGTCCCAGATATCTTTTATATTTTGTGTCAGGAACCTTTTCAACTTGTCATTCCTTTGACTAATGTATCAATTTCTTCAATCATATCTTGTACACCTGAGATTCTCTCTTCTATCTTTTGTATTCATTTGGTGATGCTTGTGTCTATAGTTTCTTCTCTCTTCCCTAGGTTTTCCATCTCCAGGGTTGCCTCAGATTGTTTTTATTATTATTATTATTATTTCTTCTATTTCCATTTTTAGATCTTTCACAGTTTTATTCATTTCCTTCTTTCATTTAATTGTATTTTCCCCATATTTCTTTAAGGGATTTATTCATTTCCTTCACCTGCTTGTGTTTTCCAGTGTTTCTTTGAGGGATTTATTTTCCTCTTTCAAAGCCTCTATCACATTCAAAACCTCAGACTAAAGATTGTTCTCTTGTGTTTCTGGTGGAATAGTATCCTCAGGGCTTGCTGTGGTAGGATGGCTGGGTTTTGGCCGTGTCATACAGCCCTGGGTTTTGTTGATTTTGTTCTTATGCTGGCCTCTAGCCATTTGGTTGTGACTGGTGTGAGCAAACCTGTTGTTAGCAAACCTGGTGGAGTCTGGTGGTAGTTTCCCTGGCTGTCTCTGACATGGACTCTGTTGCTTGCTCCTCAATCGCTTCTCTTTGGTGGAGTGTCCTTGCCAGCCTATAGAGGAAGAAGACGTAGCCAGTCCTAATAAGACTTGATAGACTGGGGTCAGTTAGTAGGGAATGAGGGCTTCCCCTTCATGAGGACTAAGAAAGAGGGATAGGGAGGGAGAAAGGGAGGGTGAGTAAGACTGGAATGAGATGGGGGAAGGAGCTATGATCGGTATAAAAATTTAATAAATTATAAAATAAAATTTAAATAAGAAAATAAATAAATTGCCTTCTCTCAGTCACACCGTTGAATACACATGGAGACTCCCCTGGAAGTATGTAGCAAATAAGTACAGAAAAAAGAATACCTAAAGCAAAATCCATTTCCTTTTACTTTAAAACTTACTGCTTATTATTCTACAAGCATACCAGGCTGAGAAAATGGTGACTCATGCATAATTCCAATTGTCAATGAGCTCCTTTAGATTCTCAGAAATCAGAACAAAAATACATGGGCAAATGTTCTATTTGACATATGGCATTAATAGCCCAAGAAAGTAACGTGAAGCTGCTTTCCACTGAACGCTAGGCTGGTCCTTTTGAATTAGTCAAAATTAGGATGCTCTGGTATTCCTACTAAGGAAGAAAACTTGCATTTTCTTAACTTTGAAGAAATAATAATTTCACAGAAGTTCTGATGGCAAAAATGAGATATGAGATAACAACTAGACATAAGACAAATCAACTGATATTATATTTCATTCGTTAGGCCTTCTTTTTCAAGTACCTTATCAAAAGATCTCAGTGGACCCTCCATTTCTGGTATAGAATTATTTACTTTCAATTCTACTATTACCACAGCTAACATCCTCCACCTTAGGAACAAGGCATAAGAAGCAGCATTTCCTGAGGCAAACATACACTTAGCACACTTCATTTAGAAGACGGAACTGGAGCACCTTAATAAGGCAGAATGCTAAATTTGATGGTTAGTAAGTTTTTATTAAGGGACACACAAATCACAAATATATCATGTCTTCATTCCTCAGTAAGTAAGTAAATAGCACTGTGGCTTCCAGGCACAGTTTGTGAGCGCCTTAATAATTAATTAACAGCATGCATTTCTCAGTCCAAAAGGTGTAGTCAGGGAAATAAGTAAACACTGAAGTTTAATGATTTCCCCTGTGCATTACTTTTATGGTTTTCCAAAACTACTTCTAAAATGATTTATTTGTCCCACTGATTCAATAGTCACATTTTTAAATACTATAGAACAAAGTTAATAAATTATCTACATATTCATAATTGAGTACATGCATGTATCCACCGCTGGGTGGTCTAGAAAGAATGTTGTGTAATGAGATACCTTCTGACTAACCAAGATGCTGCTTCAAGTTTTATTGACAACGGAGCCAGAAACAGCAGTAGACTTGGGAGCTGCTCTCTCTCATTCTAAGGGGAAAAAATGGGAGTAGAGTACCCAACTTACCAAACACTTTTTTTCTCTTTTTTTTTTTTTGCAAGATAGCATTACTGGAAAGGAATTAAATTCTCATGGAAATGATTCATGATATAGTGGTTTTTTTTTCTTTTTCTTTTTCTTTTTTTTTCAGAAAGCCCAGTGATTAGCAGAATCTCTATGAACCTACAAAGCAACAGATTCAAACTAACATTAAAATAGGAATCACATATCTCAAATAGTTCTTAAAGCTTAAGGAAAATGAAAATAACCTAGAACCTCTGCACAGGTATTGCCCATGGCAGTTCAGTGTCCAAGTGGGTTCCCTAGTTATGGGAACAGGGACTGTCTCTGACATGAACTCAGTGACTGGCTCTTTGATCACCTCTCCCTGAAGGGGGAGCAGCCTTACTAGACCACAAAGGAAGACAATGCAGCCAGTCCTGATGACATCTGATAGGCTAGGGTCAAATGGAAGGAGAGGAGGACGACTAAGGGGAGGGGCATGGGAGGAGATGAGAGAGAGAGGAAGGGTGGGATTGGGAGGGGATGACAGAGGGGGCTACAGCTGGGATACAAAGTGAATAAACTGTAATTAATATAAAAATAAAAATTTATTTTAAAAAAGAAAAATGAACACCTATATTCATCGCTGAGCTGACCCTGCATGTTAGTTAATAGTTGAACTCTTAGAAAACAATTTCCTGAAACAATATTAATGTCCAGTTCACTAATATTACCTCAATATAACATTACTTTGAAAGATATCAGAGCAGGTGTTCTTCAATGGCAATGTTCTTCACCTATTCTTTAAGGGCAAATGACATTGTCATGTATTCTTAGTTAAGCCTGAGAGAGCTATCAAATATCTTGCTTTCATTAAAGAGTTATTTGTTAATCTTTTCCTTCCATCCTCATCAGCAACTAAAATCTAAAACATGTTTTACTCTCAGTCATGTAGGTAAAGAGAGTTGAGTAAGAATCCGTAAAATAGGCCTGCTCACTCTCTCTTGGCCTTTAGCACAATCTATTTTTCTGCTCAGCTTCAGATGGGTTTCCTAGACTGCATCCAAGTTGAGCTTATATAGTGTAAGCCTACTACCACTGAAACCCATTTCTCCCATATCCTCAGCTGTGTTTGGCCTCGTTTGATTGGCTATGTGTTGGACTTCCTATGTTTCTACTGAATGAAGCCAAATGTTCTAGACTAAGTATAATAAGCCTTCATTTTTACTAGCTAAACACCAAACAGTTATGAGTTAGCAGCCAGGAATGTGCACATAGTAGCTAATGAAAGGTTCACAGGGCAACTGAAGAACACTTTTTGCCTCCTTTCTTTGTCATCCATGGAGATGTTATTTGTCCAGTCTTCAGCTCCAAGCAGTCTTATGTCATCAGTTAATGTCAGGTCATATTAGGCCCTGTTCCTGCTCACTTCTGTTATCATGCATTTGTGGTATGATGTGGCTGGGAATTATTAATAAAACCACCATGCTTTTCTTTTGATCATGATCCGACCAACTATAAGGTGAGGTACTTTCCTTCCACACTCATGTTACAACTGAGTTACATCGCTTTCATCACTCCCACCAAATTGCTCCATATCGTTTTGTCAGGTCTGGTGAGTGGTAGCAAGCAGCAAACTTTCCCATTGTTTCATTCTCCTTCCCTACATTCTTCCCTTTATTGTAGAGTGTGGAAGGTCTCTTTAGCTCCTTTGTTTCTGAATAGGATAATATAGTTTCCCTTTCATACTACCTCATTTTTTTTCTTTTTCTTGTTTAGATTGCTACAGTTTTTAAACAACTATAGTAATATACTGTCTCCATTTTCATTTTATTTCTGAGATTATAACATAATTATTTAATTTTCTTCTTCCCGTTCCTCCCTAAGGACCTTCCTATATAACTCTCGTTGCTCTCTGTTTAATTCATGGCCTCTACTTTCATTATTACATGCACTTATGTATATATAAACGCACATATAATGGGTTCAGTCTGTATGACACTACTTTATGTATGCTTTAAGGGCTGACCATTTTGTTAGATAACCAGTTGGTGTGTTCTTTCCAGGAAAAGACTGTTTCTCCTACTCTCAGCATTCTTTGTTACCTGTAGTTCTTTGTGTATGGTTGTGAGTGTTCTGCAGGTCACCGGGTGTGGGCTTCCCAACTCTGCATTTTGATTGGCTGTACTTCTCCATAATGAATTCAGTCTGTTGCAAAGAGAAGTTCCTCCCTCTATTTTAACATCTTGCAGTGCTCTGTTTTTAAACATAACACTTTTGTTGCTTCTCTGGAAGGTTCACATCAATGTACCTGGATCACATTCATTTCCTAGTCCTTCCATGTCCACCACCCCTTGTGACCTACACCAAAAGTAAACATTAAAATAAAAATAATTAAATTAAAAACAAAAAACAAGTCTAATTTGTGTGGCCAATATACTTACAGAAGCATGGTCAGACTCTCAGGTCCCCTTAAATAGAACAGAGTCCTTCCCCTCCTGTACATCCCTTAGAAGCCATCAGTTGTGGAGAGTTACTCTTCAGTATGCCCAATACACTTTAATTTTTTTTTAATTTAAAAAAAAATTGGTCTCTCTCTCCTCTCCTCCCAGTCTACCTCCCCCTTTCTTTTTCTCTTTCCTTTCCTCCCCCCCAGGAAAGGGGAGCCCTCCTCTCCCCATATCAATCCTCCCCAGCACATCAAGTCACATCAGGACGGAGCATAGCCACATCCATTAAGGCCAGGCAAGGCACCCTACCAGGGGGAACTGATCCAAAAGTAGGCAATAGAGTCCATGTTGAAACAGCCCCACCCACAACCCCCACTCCCCAGGCGATGCACATGAAGACCAAGCTGTTCTTTGTCCACATATGTGCAGGGAGCTTAGGCTCAAATCATGCATGCTCCTTAGTTGATGGCTCAGTCTCTGTAAGCCCCTTTGAGCTGGGTTAGTTGTCTCTGCTGTTTTTTTTTTTGTGAGGTTCCTGTCCCCTCTAGTTCCTTCCATCTTTCCCTCAATACACAAGTCCCCAGAGCTCTGTGCTATGCTTGGCAGCAAGTCCCAGCATCTGTCTCTATCAGGTGTTGGGTGGAGCCTCCCAGATGTCTGTCAAGTTAGACCCCAGTCCACATGCATAGTAGAACATCATTAACAGTGTCAGAAGCTGGCTCTCTACTATGGGTGGGGCTCAGGTTGGGCCAATCTTTGTTCCCTCTTTATTCCTGCACTTCTTGCACTCATTCATAAGTGAAGTATTAGACCTATAAAGTATAGGAATCCAGACCCAATAGAAGCTAAGTAATGAAGAGGGCCCAAGGGAGGGTGCCAGAATGTCACTCAGAAGAAGGAGAAATAGAATAAACAGCAGAAGTGGATGAAGAGAGGGAATTGGGCAGGAGATGGAATGCAGAGTGACACAAAGGTGGGGAGCAGATGTGCAGAGAATGGGGGTGGGAGGTGAGAGGGCTGGGGACAAGAAAAGAAACTGAGGAGGGACATCTCTTTGTCAAGCTGGAGGTCTCAACAAGCCCCTGGGAAGATATGGGTGTGACTCTAGCTGAGACTCCCAACTAACATCAGGAGGGGGTGGGGAGGACATGCAACTTTAATGACCACCTCTTAGCCTGGCAGGACTGTTGGAAGGAGGGGGAAACAACCCACCCACAAAACCTTTGATCTATCACACTTTTTAAGAGCTCTCTACTATGATGTCCTGTCTAGGCTGTTACTTTTGGGGGAGGGGCGGTAGCTTAGATGTTGTCACAGACGCCTTCCGTGTCGTGTCCCTCCCTCTCAACTGTGCAACAGCAGCCTTCCATATCGCAGCAAACGCAACTTTCGTGCTCTACACAGTCCACTGGAACGTGGATCATGGGGTCTTCCTACAGTTTCTGGCAGCAGCATAGACCAGAAATATGGTATCCTGTTGCAGCAGGATCACAGAACAAGACAGGGCCCTCTGGGGCTGCCAGGACCATGGACATCACCACGGCCTCAGGCAGCAGTGCAGGCCACTCACATTCCCCAGAGGCACAGCCCAGGGACGTCTGTGGGATGTCAGGCTGCAGGGACATCAGAATTGCCTTCCGTGTGAATGGGCAGCCTGGGTGGCTCTTTACCCATGTGCCAACCCTACAGTACATTTATAGCAACCAGAAGCAGCCAAATGTTATCAATCTATGTTCAAAATCATCTCATGGCCTCAAAAGTCAAACTTACCATGAAAACCACAAGGAACTGGTAGTAATGTATCATGTATTCATAAATACTGGCAGTAATGTATCGGTGTACATAAATGCTCAGTCCATGCTCCGAAACCTGAGTCTGTTCTCCAGGCACCCTAAAAGACTCTGGTTTTTGAACAGGCAGCTCAACACCCTTGCTTTTTACAAGGGGTTTTCTCTGACTTACCATGCTTCCTGTTTTCCTGGCTTCTACTAGTCTCCCAAGATGTAAGTCAACATGTATAGTTATCTCGATACTCTGCCTCTTACCCTGTTCCAGATTCTCATGTCGGCGACAGCCAGAAATTATTTTGAATGTTCATTTGTCAGGTGTCACCTTTTTAATATCCATTTGCTTTGCCAGTATAAGTGAAATCACCAATAAAAGGGACCATGTAACAAGCCTCTCTGTATCAGTTATTGAAACTGATGGAGTCTGGTGATAAAGCTGAGTGTCTTAATAACATGTACAAGTACTATTCTGCTCTCTGGAGTTACTCTAGCGAGCCTGAATTGTGTTCAGAGCTGGAAATCTCCTGAGCCACACAGGAAGACAGGATTTCTCATTAGGATTCAGGGTATTTCCACTGTGATTGAAATGTGAACTTTAAATTTATTGAAATTAAGCAGATGCCCTCAGCTGTTTGATCAACTGTTCTCCTAATTAATATCTGTATAGCAGATGTCCTAAACGATTCAGCATATATTTAAATAATGATGTAAAATTGGAACAATACATAGCATTTCCAGTTCGTTGGATATTCTTTTTCTCGTGAATGCTTTATTAAGAATTCATATCATTGGCTAAGTTTTCCACCATACTTTCAGACATTTTTCTACTTACTTGACTGGCTTTCAGGAGGAAGACAAACATCCTTTCACAATGATATACTGTTTTTGGACACAAAGTGCCAAGAGCTAAAACTGGAAACACCATTAATAACTAAAAGAAACAAAGACAGAATGCATCCCCATTATACATAAATTGTCTAGGTACACAGCGGAAGTTGTTCTGTGTTTCCTTAAACAAGGATAACAATCTATCTTTGATACTGGTAGTGAAAAATATGGTCTGTTAAACACATGTAAAAGTGTAGTCAGCCTAGAGAAAGTGCTGCTTGTGAATGTGATGAGAGAATAATGGATGACATGTATGTAAAAAGGCAGAGTGTATTCCATTAGTTCATTTAGTGTAGTGACTTATATAGTACAAATAAAAGCAAGAAAGAACTACTTTGTACATTGAAAACATAATTAATTAGATCATACGGCTCTCAATAAGCTCCACATTTTTTTTTCAGGACAGAGAATAAAAGGCAGAAGTCTTTCCATAGGAGAACACACTGCAAGTATTGGAGACAAGGCTGTCCTTAACTTTGTCCTTTCCCTTTCCATTCCCCACTCTTTCAACAAAGTTAGAAATCTCAGGACAATAGAAACACTTAAAACTTTTGTTTGTGTTTACATCTTACCACATCTTATAGGCTAACTTAGAATGTCCTTGGCTTCCCAGACTGATTTCATATGTATGTTCAAGGTAAGAATAGTTGTAGATTAAACTTTAAAGACATTTTTCAGAAATGCTTACATACTTTGATTTTGCATAAGGCTTAAAATTCAGCCCTACTGGCCACATTCTGATGTGGTTCTTTCTTTTTTTCTTTTTTTTAAAATTTTTATTAATTACACTTTATTCACTTTGTTTCCCCCCCCATAAGTCCCTCCCTCCTCCCCTCCTAATCCCACCTTCCCTCCCCCTTCTTCTGATGTGGTTCTTTTTAACCATGGTGTCAGAAAAACCACGAGTGGTCACGAAATATTAGTGGTGGGTTGCCTACTCTTAATGGCTCAGCTACATAGGAGCTAGTTGTACATGCATCTGCAGGTGTAAAACAATTCTTAAAAATGATCAATAACTTCCTTATTGCTTGTTATGCTAATTAAATATTTATGGATAATTTTTGTATCAAAAAAAGAGAAAGGGAAAGTCTCTGAATGTTTGGCTCTAAGTTAGATCAAGGTCAGAGCAAGAATGTGATTTCTAATTCATACTTACTAAGGCTTCTGACCTTTACTCTGAATTTTGTCATAACTGTTACAGTGAAAATGGACATGTTATATTCAGTTTCTTTTCTGAAATAAACACAAGGTCATTGCCTCCAGCAGGTGACTGGAAAAAACTGCTGTGTAATATTTTTAATTATGACAACCAATACAATATAAATCTATGAATTTGAGAGGTATCTTCTAAAATCACAGTAAAACAAAAATAAATAAATGTATGATCTGGAGTCAGCTATGATCAATTTAATTTGGCTAAGCAGAAAAGAGGCAAAGGCTCTTCTTCAAATAAGCTTCCTAAATTCTCATTAGTGTACAGGGGAAAAATATCTCAAGGTCATATCCAAGGTGTGTGACTTCATGGTGGAAATTTTCAGTCTGCCAAATGCTTCCCAGGAAGGAAACCAAAAATTAGAAGAATAATAACTGTAAGGAATATTTGAAAGTCTAATTCAGAGCATCAGATAAGATTTTTTTTAAGGGAGTAACTAAAAAAATAAAGGTGTATATTTTCATAAAGTAAGGGTAACAAAGTTGGATATGGGGGCAGAATGTGTCTGACTAGGATGGAGCAAAATTATGAAATCAGAAAAGCAGAATTTTGAAATTATTAAATAGGAGTTGTGCATGAATTATACGTTAGGGGAAAAAACTCACTGAATTTAGATTAATAGATACAAACCCCTTTTCCTTATTTATCTTTTAATCTGTCGTGCCATATTGAGGACAAAAGAAAAACTGATATTAATGCACTCTGTTGAAATGTAAGGCACATTGAGAAATATATTCATTAACCTATACTTACCAAATAATATATGCAAACATGAGCATAAACGTATATCTGTCTCATCATATGTGCTTTTATCCTTGTCACCTCTTTAAAGGCATACAATATCTATCATAGAACTTAGCAGAGCTAATAAGTCATGTCAGCAGTGTGAACAGACTGCCAATCTATTTCATTTAAGAGTAAATAATCTGATCTTTTCTAATAGACATTTTAGTAGTTATGGAGGAAGCCATATGTTTCTTCTGGCAAACCCTTGAGGAAAATAGTAGTACACATCCCATTAGAATCTGATACTGTTAAATCAATATAACTGTCTACAGCTGGGTCCTTAGATTAACACAGATGTGAGAAAGGAAAGAAAACGCAACTGTGCGGATGGAAACAGACACTGTGCTTCAGGTTATCGGCCATCTGAGAATTGATCCTCTGAGCAGAAGGTATACATCCACATGCAGGCTGAAAAGTGGGAAGTTCCCACACTCTCTGTAACACTATTTGTTATCCAGCCACTTACAAATTCTAGAAGTCCTTATTAGTACAACCCAGTTCAGAAGTGTGATGAGAGGATACATTGTACAATTACCTCAGAGTGATTTATCACAGAATATTTATCATAGAAAACAAAGAGTTGCAGCAGGGTCCTTGGGCTCCTATTTCAGAGATAATCCCTCTGTAATAGAAAGCACTGTTGACAGGAAGTCCTTGCTAAATATATTCCTGGTCTCTTTAAGAAATTCAAGTGATCATGAAGTGGAGATTTCTGTTTTTTTGTCATGTGATGTTTTGCTGTGAGCTCCCACGTGTGAGTGGAGTGACTTTGGCCAGCTGAGAACATCCTTGGGTGGACTCTGAGGAGAGGAGTTGTATAGAGGCCTACAGTGAGGCATCGCTTTTTGAATCAACATCACTGTGCTGATCTTCATGCTTTGCCACTTGACTTCTCAGAGAGAAACATTCCAGAGACCTTTCTGGGGCAATACAACTCAGTCTTGTGGCTTTAGCTTAAGGTGTGGAAATTGTTTTATAGACAGGTTCCGTGTGACTGTGCTCCACAGCTCCATATTTAATATGTTGTGATATTATATAATTAAAAAAAATCTTTTCCAAAGAGAAATTTTCTTGACGAGGTCTGAGAACCACATTTATCTGTGGGTATAGGAACAAGTATTACAATGTAGTTAAGGATTATGCTGTTTAATGCAGTAGTAGTTGCAGATTTGTTCAGAAGGTTCTTGACTTTATAAACCCTATTTGATTGGGTTTCCAGTTCAAGGAATGGTTTCCCTTTTGTTGAGTAGGTCTTAAATCCAGCCAGAGATCTTTTGGTTTTCACCACAGTACACTTGCCACACCTGCACCAATCAAACTATCTACCTAACTACCTATCATGCCAGGTTTCCCATTCTTGGGAATCAAAGGAGTCATAGTTTAGTAGGATTGGTTGGGGGTTTTCTTCATTTGGAAGCTTATGTGATATTCTCTGGTACCGTGAAATTTAGTAATTACAGAGGAGACATTCTGGTCAGTCTAACCTCCAAACCTCTGGTCCATTTTTTTCTGAAGTTCATGGTATCTTAAGAAATAGGGAATTACCTGGGGACAACCAAATATAATATCAACAGTCTGTATTTTTGGAGTTTATAGGACAACTCTGACCAGCAAGTGAAAACAGGGCTTCACACGCCAGGTTTGGGGGATTGTTTTGGAAGACTTTGGCTCTTAGAAGAAACAGTTGAGGACCAAGTAAAATTAGACTGTATCAGGTTTTTCTTTTTCAAGAATTTTTTCATAAAATTATTGTTGATGAAATATTTCTTGATACTCAGAACCATTTCTTTCATTCTAATTATTTTCAGTGTAAGGTTCATCTAAATAACACACCTAAATTTAATAAAAATAGTTTTTTTTTCAGTGAAGATTTATAGGAAACCAAGTGAACACTATTAAAAACTTTCTTGTCTCAAGGAAAAAAAAGCAATTCAAGTGAATTATAGGAAAACTTAGACTGTAGTAGCCTATGGCAATATACTAGCCTCTCTTCTTAACCAAATCTGAGGCTGTTATTTTATAACCTGTAAGATCTGTGCTGTCATTACCAGGAGAACCTCCTGGAAACAATCAAATACTTTGCCAAGTAGCTATTAAGTAATTACGTGTAAACAGCAAATGACAAGCAATTTAGATGCAAGGAATTGAGTTCCTCAGCAGAGGGACTGATAGGCAGACTCAGTTCATAAGAGGAGAACCAAACTGCAGCTAGAAACCAGGGGACAACTTCTCCAAGATTCTGGAGAACTTCGCTGAGATATTTAAGCAAGAGGATATTTTATTTTTTCTCCAAAATGTCCTATGTATATAATGTATTATCATATCTATCCCGACTCTTTCTTCAGACTGTTTCAGCAGCTCAAAATATTTTCCTCCAGACTTCATGTTTTTTTTTTTAAGTATTTATAACCTATTAAGTTCAATTAGTGCTCTGCTAGCATGCATGTGAATGTGCAAGTGTGTTGTGTGTGTGTGTGTGTGTGTGTGTGTGTGTTTATGTACCTGAACATGGTAATCTATCAATGTGTGGTAACCTAAGAAAAGCGGATTTCCCTCCTTCAGCAGCCATCAGCTTCCATTAACTCCTTACCTAAGGTGGGATATTGGGCTTTCCTACTAACTCCTAGAAGGAATTTCAAATTTTTTTGGTCTTGCTTAGGGCTTGTTCTAGTAACCACCTATGCTGTGAGTTCACATGGGCACCAGCCATGTTATGTTCAGGGACAAGTCTTTCATACCACTCATCCCTATCTTTGCCTCTTACAGCATGTCCCCCATTCCATGATGCTCCTTGGGTCTTGGAGACAGGGGTGAAAATAGATAATTCAATTACAGTTGAGCACTTAAAGTCAGTCTCAGGCTTTTGAAAAGTTACAGGTCTCTGAATTAGCTACTGACATATGTAGTAAGGGCAATATTTTTGAAGAGCCCTTAAGATGTGTTACATATAACTCTGCCCACTCCTAAATTTTATGTCTGTATATATATTGCTTAGCCTAAAGGCGTCTCCATACACAGCGACTTACAACCTAACATGCTGTCATGTATTCTTGTAAGTGGTATCTGTGTGCTTGAGTCTCAGCCAGTCACAAAAAGTGTTCACAAGTATTCAATGAAGATGGACATGCACTGTTACCAATGCGCTATCCGCACCTTACTCCATCCTTATGTGTGTCACATTCATTACTCTGGCTATAAATAGCACTCACTTGTGCACTAAGGCAGACAGTTCTGAATCCTTTTGGGTTGTACCAATGTCCATTTCTGTAATCATAAGGCTTATTTGAGGTCTAATGTTATATTTTAACTATGCGTATTCTCCCTTTCCTTGCTCCAGGAAAAAAAAAAATTGTTTGGATCTTAGCATGCTCCCTTACTCTCTGATTTCAAGCTGCTTTCCATCAATGGAAAGTCTTGCCAAGGAGTCTAAGGGCTGTGGGCTTCCATTTAGGAAAGTCAGAACTGGCTGTGTTTTCTGTCACTGTTCTTTAGCTTTTTCCATGTAGTCCTGTCAATATGACTTCCTCTGTGTTTTAGTGATGGGAAGATTTCTGTTGCTCCTATCTCTAGAGCCCCAGTGGTCTCTAAAACCCAGCACAGTAATTAATCACTGCCGGAAGCTCCCCCTCATCTTCATGAGTTGAGAAAGACAGTCTCTGTTGGTCCCTTGTTCTTGTGGTCCTTTGGTAGACAGTGGAGTTTGGTGGATCAGCACTCAAACTCACCAGTGTCACGAGATATCCTCCCCTTTTCTTGGCACCAGTTCATTCATAAGATGGAAATTTGAACCATGAGAACCTAATGCTTTATATTTTTGTCCTCCAAAGCATGATGTTTCTATGATTTTTATTGCAAGCAGTTTGATTATCAGAGAGTTAGGGTCTTCTTTTTTTTTCATCCTTCTTTGTGCTAATTATTTGATCTGTATCCATCTTCTTTCTCCTGCATTAACTCTGGGATATGTATTGAGTTGCAATATGCCTTAGTAAGCCCTAAGAAGAATGGGAGCTACCATTTTATTCAGATCCGGCCCATGAAGTGAAAATCATGTGCTGGGCAGTGAGCCCTTCTCTGCTCTCTGGCTTCCTGCTTCTTTCCTGATGTGAGGACGTGATGGCTGCCCTGCAGACATCTTCCTGAATGTGGTAAAATGAGTCACAAAGTATGGGAGAGGATGTCAAGGTCTATGAGTCATACTGCAGCCTCAGCTTGTCTTCTTAACTTTTCATCTGAGAGTCCATTTAGTGTACTCTCTTACGCTTCTTTAAAATAAAGCTTTTTATTTTTCTCTAACTCTCAGAGCAACACAGTCACTAAGCTACACGCAGACACCATGTACTCTTCAAAACATCCAGGTACTTAGAACGTGGAAATCCAATGTTCCAGAAAGGCATGGCCTGTGCTTGTCTCCTTCGTACACAACTTGTATCCTCAGTTTTTAGCAAGACTGTCCTGAAAGCACGGACAGCTTTAGTTCGTAAAGTGACAGCTAAATTACTTATTCTGCATGGCTGATTTACTCTAAAACTTTTCTGTTTCACTTATAGTTGATGTCAAAGAGACACGCCCAGTTAGATATTTGAAGAACATTCCTAACAGAAGGATGTTTAGTAGTAAGAAAACTAGAATGTATGTGCTGCATTGAGAATTCAGCTACATTAATAAAACAATGAATGAAAGAAACTCACTCCCCCCAAATAAAGGTACAGCTTACTTCCCTTCCTGTGAGGCCTAGAAATCAAAACTATAACCATAAAGTGACAGTAACCAAATAAAACCAAAGAGTACATTTTGAAATCTACATTACATACATACAGAGAGTTTAAAAAATTGCTTTTCTTAACTCCAGAAACTAAAATATGTAATTCAACATTGAAATTTATACTAAGCTATTTGGCTACTAAAATGGAACACTATAAACTTGATATATATAGACAGATATAGATATCTATCTCTCTCTATATATATATGAATTTATGTCTTATGGTTCTAGAGAATATCAAGTTCAAAGTGAGGATTCCAGCATGATTGGAATCTGGTGAGGCCATTCCTGCATATGCCTTCCTATTTCTTTTCCTTGGTGCCAGCTGCAGATACATACATTTTTCTATTTGTTTTTTTTTATATATATATAAGTATTACCACGTGTGCTTTGTATATAGATAACCTGCACTTTCTTTTGAAAACATCTATGCACAGAACATGAGATCAAAGTGCTAGGTGGCTTCTAATTCAATATATCTTAGGCTCTCACCTCTCAGTGAACGATGACTTTCCAGAAATATTTCAGTTTCAATAAAATTTTTGCTTTTTTTTTCTATCAGTATGTTTATTTAGAAAAAAAAATACTAATCATTTATCCACTCCTTCATGTTTGTTACCCAAAATTATTCTATTAAAAGTATAGTTCATTTTGCATTGTTGAGCTGTTGCTGGCCATGAGCATTGAGCTGACATTGGAGAAGAGGTATTGAATACAGTAGTTTAAGAATGAGAGACACAATAAAAATTTCTGTGGTTCTCTATCTCCAACACCACTCCCTTCAGCTCAGCATTTCTGTTCTTGCAATCTCAGGACAAACTTCTGTCTACTCCAATCTCCAATGCAAAGCATTTATTTCAATGATGGAGACTATCTAAGGTGTTCTAAAGAATCGTGTCCATTCTATATAAATATAGAATTAAAAAATAAACCAGAAAGTAATATAAACATAATTCCTATGGAAATAATTTTTTTTTTTTAGTTTTTCATACTGTGTTGTCAAGATCAAAATCAGCAGCCAGACCCAAGAAGAAAACTCACTCTCTCCCTCCTAGTCAGTCATATTGCCAGTAGTTTCTCAGCTAGAAAAACTTGATTTAAAACCTCAGAACTTCTGAGCTGGGGTTTTAGGTCCTCTCCATGCATTGTTCTTGCTTGGGGTATCATTCTCTTCCGGCTCCCAGGGCTCAGGTTTTTGTTTTGTGTTGTTTTTGCTCTTTTGGTCTCTTTTTGGAGTGCCTGTTCCCTCCAGGTCTTTCTATCTCCCTCTTCTTTCATAATATTCCTTGTACTCTGCCCAAAGATTGGCTATGAATCTCAGCCTCTGCTTCCATAGCTCAATCAGTAGAGCCTTTTAGAGGCCCTCTGTGGTAGGCTCCTGTCCTTGTTCCCTCTCTTCTCCTTCTGATGTCTACCATATTTGCCCATAGACTCAGTAAGCAAGTGTGTTTCCTAGTAAGGGGAGACTGTCTCTGGCATGGTCTAGGTGGCTGGCTCTCTGATCACCTCTCCCTGGTGGGGAGGGAGCATTGCCAGACCACAGAGGAAGACAATGCAGCCAGTCCTGATGAAACCTGATAGGCTAGGGTCAGATAGAAGGAGGAGGACCTCCCCTATCAGTCGACTAGGGGAGGGGCATGGAGGAAAAGAGGAAGAAATGGTGGGATTCGGAGGAGATGAGGGAGGGGACCACAGCCGGGATACAAATTGAATAAACTGTAGTAATAAATAATAGGAAAAAATACTCCTTTTTTTTTTTTTTTTTTTTTTTTTTTAAGAATGATCCCCATAGGTTCATACATTCCTACTCATCAGGGAGTGGTACTATTTGTGAAGAATTAGAAAGGTTAGAAAGTGAACTTGATGGAGCAAATGTGGCCTTGTTGGAGAAAGTGTGTCACTGGGGGTGGTCTTTGATGTTTCAAAAGCCCACAGCTGGCCAAGCATGTCTTCCTGCCCTTCTAGGTGCCTATGCTTCAGAATGTATGTAGTTCTCAGCCACTGATTTAATGACTGCCTGCATGCTGCCAGGCTCCTTGCCATATGATAATGTGCCAAACCTCTGAAACTGTAACTAAGGCCCTAATTGAAGGCTTTCTTTAAAACAAACAAACAAACAAACAAAACTCAGAACTTGATTTGAAAAGACAAAAATTCTCTTTGTAAACAGAAAAGAAGTGTTTGGAATACTTTGTAGATAATATTACTTTCCCTTGGAAGGCGACATGAGATGCAGCATTAAATAACACAATTTTTAAATTACTTCCATCGTATATTGGAAACATTTTAACTTTTATAAGCTTTAATAAGGTACACTAGTCATATTTATAGTGTTTATTGCTGATGATATAAAAAATTTATTCAGAATATGGAGGTGCACCTTCAGTACTTTAGGTCTTTATTAATAAAGACCTTTATGTGTTGTTAATGCTTGCTCTGGGAAGCACATTATTCACAATTTGTGTGTAAATGTGTGCAATATATTATATATGTGTATATATGTATGCATGTATATATATATATAGAAATATCCATATTATTGTTATTTATAAAGAATACTTTCAAAACTAAAGGGCATTTGAGAGATCATATGGAAACCTAATACCATAGAAGCTTCCTAAAATATACATATATGAAGTCTATCTAAAAAAAATAGCAAATAATGAGAGAGGCAGAGCACCAACTGGAATCCCTCAACAAATGGAGTTTCCAATATCAGGAATGGGTAACTTCTAATCTAGTTGTTGGTAAAAGGCGTCCTTTGGGAATCCCTAAAAAACCCAAGATATTGCTCTCCACAAGTCGATGGTAAGGCTGTATTGCTGAAAACGGCACCTATTGAATATGAAGAAGTTGAGCTGTGGCAAACCTAGAGCCTTCACTCTTACAGACCTATGTTCAGGGTCCTGGAAGGCACCCTGCATATTACCAAAGCAGAGAAGTAAACACCAATCTGCAAACCTTTCAGCCTTGAGATGTGAGAGGTTCTTCATGTAAAAATTATGATGATAGATATTAGATAGATTGATTTTTATTAACAAACTAAATGATTCTACTGATAGAATACTGTGATATATAATTTAATCAGTAAAAATAAAAAGCTGGAAGATTAACTAGAAGGTTTTATCTATAACTTAAATATGGAATAATGGCAACTTGAAACAAACAGGTGCTTGGCAGAACACATGCAAGAATATGCTAAATTTTATAAGAGGAAGTGGAAGCAAAATTGAGTGACAGACAGTATTACTATAATTATATAGGAATGAGAAAAAAGACACTATGCATTTATAACCTGATCTTGGATTGATAAAATTATCCTATGCTCTGTCCTCAGCCAAAAGACTACAAGTCTTCCTGCAGTTAATACTATTTATATGTTTGATTAAGCAACACACTCCAATTAAAATATGGGGACTATGAATGCATATGAGTTTGATATCTCAATGCCTGTATCACATATGTATATTTTCCCCATGTCTCATAAAGACAGTGCAAACACTACAAAGGAACGTTTTATGTGGCTTTGTATGTGGTCATGGAAATCTCTTGTTTATATTCTTTGGGGCAACATTAATATCAGCAATAAAAGAAATTTAAAATGTTTTATGTGTTTATACATATAACTATAGGGAAACAAAACCTTTCACAACATCCACAAAAAACAGAGTATTTTGGTGTAACTCTAACCAAGTAAGTCAAAGACTTGTATGAAAAATATCTTAAGTGTCTGAAGAAAGAAACAGAAGATACCAGAAGACGGAAAGAAGTTCCATGCTCATGGATCAGTAGGATTAACATAGTAAAAATGGACATTCTACCAAAAGCAATATACAGATTCAATGCAATTTCCATCAAATTACCATCACAGTTCTTTACAGAACTTGAAAGAAAAATTCTTAACTTCATATGGAATAACAAAAGACTCAAAAGAGCTAAAACAATCCTCTACAATAAAAGATCTTCTGGCGGTATCCCCATCCCTGATCTCAAGCTATACTATAGAACAACAGTAATAAAGACTGCGTGGTACTAGCATAGAAACATACTGGTGGATCAATGGAATAGAATTGAAGACCTAGAAATAAATCCATACACCTGATTTTTGATAAAGATGCCAAATAATCCAATGGAAAAAAGATAGCATCTTCAACAAATGGTGCTGGTCAAACTGGAAGTTCACATGTAGCAAAATGCAAATAGACCCATATCAATCACCCTGCACAAAACTAAAGTCCAAGTGGGTCAAAGATATCAACATAAAACCAGACACACAAAATCTGTTGGAAGAAAACTTGGGAAGAGCCTCAAACTCATTGGCACAGGAGACAATTTCCTGAACACAAAACAAAGAGCTCAGGCTCTAATGGGGAACTTTTATACCTTTAGGATCTTATTGTATTTACTGTGATGGAAAAATTTTATTTTTAAATATTTCCCCAAGCAAATAATCTCACTGTTAAAATCTACAATTAATAAATGGGACCTTGTGAAACTGAAAAGCTTCTGTAAAGCAAAGGACACTGTCAACAGAATAAATCTACAGCCTACAGACTGAGAAAAGATCTTCACCAACCCTACATCCAATAGAGGGCTGATATCCAGAATATATATAGAACTCAAGAAATTAGACACCAAGAAACCAAATAATCCAATTAAAAATGGGGTACAGAGAAAAGCAGAGAATTCTAAACAGAAGAATATGGAATGGTGGAGAAACACTTAAGGAAATGCTTAATATCCTTAGTCATCAGAGAAATGCAAATCAAAACAACTCTGAGATTCCATCTCACACCCATCCGAATGGCTAAGATAAAAAACTCAGTTGACAACACATGCTGGAGAAGATGTGGAGAAAGTGGAACCCTCCTCCTGGGAGTGCAAACTTGTACAACCACTTTAGAAATCAATATGACTCTCAGAAAATTGGGAATAGCACTACCTCAAGATCCAGCTATACCACTCCTGGGCATATATACAAAAGATGGCCTACTATTCCATAAGTACATTTGCTCAACTATGTTCATAACAGCTTTATTTGTAATAGCCAGATTCTGGAAACCACCTACATGTCCCTCAACGGAGGAATAGATACAGAAATTGTACATCTATACAATGGAATACAACTCAGCGATTAAAAACAAGGAAATCATGATATTCACAGGCAAATGGATAGACCTAGAAGAAATCATCCTGAGTGAGGTAACCCAGAAACAGAAGGACAGCCATGATATACACTCACTAATAAGTGGATATTAGCCATATAATACAGGACAGCCATCTACAGACCTAAAGAAACTAAATGCTAAGGAGGACCCTAAAGAGGATGCTTAAATTTTATTCAGAATGGCAAACAGGATAGACACCAAAAGCAGTGGAACAGAGGAAAACAGGATGGAAGTCTACTATAGAGGGTCCTCAGAAAAGCTCTGCACTACAGGGGATTAAAGCAGATATTGAGACTCAGGGCCAAACTTTTGGCAGAGTGCAGGGAGTCTGAAGGAAGAAGTGGGGGTGGCAATTGAGGGACATGGAGGAGACAGGAGCCCCAGAAGGAGACCAACTAAACTAAATTATCTGAGCCCAGGGGGTCCTGCAGAGACTGATACACCAACTGAGGACCATGCATGGAGAGAGCTAGAGCCCCTGCTCAGATGTGGCTAATTGGCAGCTCAGTCTCCATGTGGATATCTGAGTGAGGAGCAGGGGCTGCCTCTGTCATGAAGGCAAGAAGCGTAGGACTGGGGATGGGAGTTGAGGGAGGGGGGCTTCAATCAGGATATATTATGAATAAATTGTGTAAAAATAAAATTAAAAAAACAGGACAGGGTCTCCACAAGGAGAGAAACAGAACAAGAAAATTTGAACACAGGGAACTTCCCAGAGACTCATACTCCAACCAAGGACTATTCATGGAGATAACCTAGAACCCCTGCACAGATGTAGCCCATGGCAGTTCAGTGTCCAAGTGGGTTACATAGTAATGTGAAGAGGGACTGCCTCTGACATAATCTGATTGGCCTGCTCTTAGATCACCTCCCCCTGAGGGGGGAGCAGCCTTACCAGGCCACAGAAGAGGACAAAGCAGCCACTTTTGATGAGAACTGATAGACTAAGATCAGAAAGGAGAGGAGAACCTCCCCTATCAGTGGACTTGGGGAGGGGCATGCATGCAGAAAGGGGAGGGAGGGTGGGACCGGCAGGGGAGGAGGGAGGAGCTTATGGAGGGATACAAAATGAATAAAGTGTAATTAATAAAAATTAAAAAAGTTAAAAAAAACCTACAACAACTGTTTTTCAAAATAAAAGACAAATAAAAAATTTAAAACAGTACAGTGCAGATGAACAAACATGTAATCTGAATTCATAATAAAACAAAAATCAGGTTATAAGCCCAGAAAATTATGTGCATATTCAGTAGTATTCCTGTGCTTTCTGTTGTATGACTGAAATTATTATTGCAGTATTGTATAATATGATTACTGAGTGAATCACATGAAAATCACATAGGAGCAATCTTCCTGTTCTCCAGGTGGGATAGAGTTTAGTTCTCTTGCATGGTCATGTTTTATAAGATTGACTCACAAAGCTGGCTGACACTGGTCAGCTTTTATTTTCTTCTTCAGGTGCATTTTGCAGTTGCCTGTTTCTAAGATACCAGGGGCTGAATACATCACAAGGCTCTATGCTTAAATGTCAAATAGAGAGCATTCAAGACAACTTTCTATTGTTTGGTTTTTTTTATTGTTTTGTCACTCAAGTTTTAGTTTGCATTTAAGTAAAAAAAATTGTATTTCGATGTTTGGTGAAACTATTTTTCTTATCTAATATGTATCATATATTTCTCAAAATACCTATTTAAGATATTTTCCAGAACATTCATGGCTTAATGTAATATGTACCTTCATAGCAACAAGTCATTTAGTTATATTTGACCAAGGTATAAATGTTGTTAGTGTAATTTGAGATGAAACAATTATCATTAGCACTATAGCCAGTTATTAGTGTAGGATAATGTAATATTTTCTAAAATGTATGTATGTATATAAAAGATTATTGTTAATAATTTTCTGTTTTGTGTAAGTGCTTATTTTACCATAGTGATTGATAAAATGTTACAGCTAACAGCAAGATAAAAAGCTCGCAAATCATATATTTATGAAGTATTCTACATAGGTTGGAAAATATTCTTGTATAAGTTTTATTCGGCACAAAGTTTAATTAATAAATTTTTATAAAACCACCTGGTTGAAATTACGATCTAGTTCCTCATGACATTGTTCCCATGTCAGGTAAAACCCAAATATCTGGATCCTTGTATGAGTCAGCTCTCAGGACAGATTTTCCTTTTCTCTCACTGTCTGGACTAGTTCTGTGATTACAGTTTATTTTCAAAATTTCAGGGCACTGTCTGAAAGAGAGCATTGCCTCTTCTGCTAGCAAAATCAGTGGTGTGGTGAAAAAAGGACACAATTTGGAAGGTGATGGGAACAGAAATCTTGTCTAAACACTATTACTCGTGGTGGCTTCAGTAACCTTGGCCCTCACACTGAATTGCTATCACCCTAATTTTTTTTCTAATTATTTAAAATAAATCTTTAGTTTAATTTCTACCACTCCAACTCCTCACATGTCCTCGTCTCTCTATCAAACTTATGGCTTCTTTAATCATTATGTATCTGTATCTAATTTGTCTGTCTGTCTGTATATATGTATCACTTGCTGGTTACATTTATCATTGCTCAATATGTACATCTATTGGGGACTGACTACTTAGTATTTGACAACCTGTTAGGGGGATTGTCCCTGAAGAAAACGGATTTGTCCTTTCTCAATAATCTTTTACTCTTCGTATTATAACAAAACCCAGGGAGTCATTAAAAGGGCTAAAAGATACAATGAAGCTAACTAAAGCCACTGCCACACATAAGGCTTCCTGATCAACACTGTGAAGAGCCTACTCTGTGGAGCTTCACTGTATAAAAGAGACATTTTACACGTTGCGTTTCAGACATAGAGTTAGCGTTTACTTTTCTGCTCTAAATCCAGTTAAGCTGTTAGTGCTAGAAACTTTTTTTTTTTAAGTGGTTTTTGGTTTTCAATGACAGGGTTTCTCTGGGCAGCCTTGACTGTCCTGGATTCATTTTGTAGACCAGGCTGGCGTACGAACTCACAGCAATCCTCCTGCCTCTGCCTCCTTGAGTGCTAGGATTACAGGTGTGAGCCACCACACCCAGCAGTGCTAAAAACTTTGTTTTTCCTCTTATTTAAATTTTAAATCATTCTTAATGTCATTTAGAATCTCATTTTTCATTCTTATCATATTTCATAGTCATGTTAGTGTTAAATTGAGGTGATATAAAATTGTTGTTTTTAAAAATATTAAAAATAACTAATTTATTTTGTGTTCTCATAAAATTTCAAAATAAAATTATCTTAGTAAAAATTGCATTTGAGTGCTTAATAACTAATTTATATTAGTTATTAAGTCATTAGTCATTCACTTTGATACCATAAAGACAAATGTACTTCTTAATTAAATATTTTAAACAACTTGTAATGATTTAACATCTTCCAAGTATTATTAAAATGATGATATTGCCACCCTGTAGCATTTGAAAATTAAATTTGAAATCCAAAAGCTTCAAGATCCTGAAAATACATGCTAAATCAAATGTAATTTAATATTGGGGAAAGGAGTAAGGAATTGAGAAAACGTTCTGGAGGCAGCTGGGGTGATAGCTCAGTTAAAATCTCTTGCTGTTCTTGCAGAGGACTGGAGTTCAGTTCCTAGTACCTATGTCAGGCTGCTTAAAACCTGTTTCAGATCAGACACTTTTTCTGTTGTTTGCAGAAAAGCACACACACACACACACACACACACACACACACACACACAGGGGCAGAGAGACAGAGAGACAGAGAGAAAGAATTTTTTAAAAAAGAAAAATGGATGCTGTGCATAGATAAATAGCATAAAAAAGCATACTGTAACTAGTGATATTAGTCGGAGCTAACTAGTCTAAGAGCTGAATTACTCATTTAACCTTTACAATAATGTTAAACGGCATGAATTATCTTGGCATATGATGGTACTCATTCTCGAATGTGTTAATTAACATTTAAGCATACCAGACTTCTTATGGAATACATCAGTCTATGTAGAATTTATGTAGCATACATCAGTTACAACCTCAAGATTTTGTTTTAGAAGCTATTTGCTCTATTTATTGATTGCTGTACAAATTAGTCTAAAACTTAGTGGCATAAAAATAAATATTTTTCCTCCATGATCTAAGAGATTGAGTATATGCCATTCTATCTGTAGGAACCTCAGAAAAGGCTGGTGCCTCTTATGATGGTCTCTTGTGATGCATGGGGTGCAAGAGGGCATGAACTGAAAAAAGGCACAGCCCATTAGTTTCCCAGCAGGCTGTAAATATTACTGGAATTAGAGCAGATGAACTAGAATGTTTATAATATGGGGGCCGATGGGAGGGATAATTGAAGTTGAGATTGTGTTGGGATATAGAGCTGATGGTCAAAGTGTCTGAGGAAAATATTTAGGACTGGCAAAATGTTTAACAGTTAAACCATTGAGAGGAGCTCTAAGTATTGTCCCAGTCAGACTATAAAACTTTAAATCTGTAAGTAAAATGTGACAGGATTGGTTGTGAACACAGTGATAAGAAGTCCGAGCTTGAGATTTCCAAGGAATGTGGGAAAACGAACACGTGATGTGGGAAGAACCAGAATGAATAACTCCGTAAGTAGTGATGCAGCACAGCCATCAAGATTGAGTATTTTGGAATGAAGACAGGAATAGTCTGTAAGTTGTAATATAAGTTAAAATACAAGGCCAGAAATTCTAGACACAATGAAAGTGGCACTGGATAATTAATAGTCAAGAAATAGCTAAACTTCAGTATCCATTTGATTTTCATTTTATAGTTGGGCAAGTAACTACGTACAACAACATCATCACCATAGCAAGTTGCTGATTCCTCTAAAAAAAGTGTTTGGGCACTTTCTTGCCTCCAGGCCCTGAAGCACAGATATTCATTGTTCTTTCACTTTCCTCTCTTCATTTTCAGCTCTTCTGACGGTGTGTGCAATTTTTTATGTACTTTCCTGAAGGTGAAATGCTCAGAAAATGCACTGGTTGGAGTAAGTTTTCTTTCCTTAAGTGAAAAGAATTCAGAAAAAAAAAAAATCCTGTCTGATTCGGAAAGGATAGGAGCTCCAAAAGGACCAAATATATCTGGGCACAGGGTCTTTTCTGAGACTGACATTCAACCAAGCACCATGTATGGATATAACCTAGAACCTCCGCTCAGATGTAGCCTGTGGTAGCTCAGTAACCAATTGGTTTCCCAAAGTGAGGGGAACAAGGACTATTTCTAACAGGAACTCAATGACTGGCTCTTTGGCCTCCCCACCCCCAAGGGAGGAGCAGTTCTGTTAGGCCACAGAGGAGGACTTTGCAGCCAGTCCTGAAGATACCTGATAAAACAGGATCAGATGAATGGGGAGGAGGTCCCCCCCTATCAGTGGACTTGAAAAGGGGCACGGTGGAGATGAGGGAGGGAGGGAGGGACTGGGAGGGAATGAGGGATCGGGACACGGGTGGGATACAGAGATAATAAAATGTAACTGATAAGAAAAAAATAAAATTAAAAAAAAAACTTTAACTTTTCATTGTATTTGCAAGGCTTAGTATATCCTAAATGTATGCAAAATGACCTAGTTAATGTTTGTTGAATGACTAAATGCAAATGCACAAAATGCTATACAATTAAAATTAACACCCCACTTTTTCTTCTAACTGATTTAATGTTTCTGGTTTTATGTTGAGATCTTTGATCCACTTGGATTTTAGTGTAGGGTGATAAATATGGATCTATTTGCATTTTTCTACATGCAGACATCCAGTTAGATCAGCACCATTTGTTAAAGATGCAATCTTTTTTTTCCATGGTATAGCTTTGGCTTCTTTGTCAAAAATCAAGTATCAGTAGATGTGTGGGTTTATTTCTAGGTCTTCGATTCAATTCCATTGATCCACCATTCTGTTTCTCTGCTATTACCATGCGGTTTTTATTACTGTTGCTATGTAGTACAGCTGGAGATGAGGGATAAAGATGCCTCCAAAATATCTTTTATTGTACAGGATTGTTTATGCTATTCTTGGTTTTTAGGTTTGCCATATAAAATTGAGGATTGTTCTTTCAAAATCTGTAAAAAAAAATTGTGTTGGTATTTTGATGGGAATTGCATTATGTCTGCAGATTACTTTTGGTTAAATCAAAAACTCAAGGGATGACACATGATGGAGAGTTGTGGAGAAAGGGAAACCTTCCTCCATTGCTGGTGGGAATGTAACCTTGTACAAATGCTTTAGAAATCTATGTGGTGCTTTCTCAGAAAATTAGGAATAGTGATACTTCAAGATTCAGCTACACCACTTTTAGGCATATATCCAAAAGATGCTCAACCACACAACAAGGACATTTGCTCAACTATGTTCATAATAACTTTATTCATAATAGCCAAAATCTGGAAACAACCCAGATGTCCCTCAATTGAAGACTGGATACAGAAATTGTTGTGTATTTACACAATGGAATACTACTCAGCAATTAAAAACAAGGAAATCATGAAATCTGCAGGCAAATAGAGGGACCTAGAAAGGATCATCCTGAGTGAGGTAACCCAGAAGCAGAAAGACACACATGGTTTATACTCATTTATAAGTGGATATTAGACATATAATATAGGATAACCATGCTAAAATCTGTACACATAAAGAAGCTAAACAAGGAGGAGGACCCTGGGTAAGATAATCAGTCCTCACTCAGAAAGGTAAAGAGAATAGACACTGGAAGTAGGAGAAGACAGGGAACAGGACAGACCATTCCACAGGGGCCCCTGAAAGACTACCCATCAGGGTATCAAAGGAGATGCTGAGACTCATAGGCAAACTTTGGGCAGAGTGCAGGGAATCGTATGGAAGAAGGGGGAGATGGGAAGACCTGGAGAGGACAGGAACGCCACAAGGAGATAAAAAAACCTGGACCCAGAGTGACCTGCATAAATCGATACTCCAACCAAGGACCATGCGTGGTGAAGACCTGGATCCCCTACTTAGATGAAGCCAATAGGCTGCTCAGTTTCCAAGTGGGTTTCCTAGTAAGGGGTTCAGGGGTGGTCTCTGACATCAACTCAATAGTAGGCTCTTTGATCACCTCCCCCATGGTGGGTTTGCAGCTTTGCCAGTCCACAGAGGAAGAGGATCCAGACAGCCCTGATGAGACATGATAGGCTAGATAGAAGGGGAGGAGGACTTCCCCTATCAGTGTACTAAGGGAGAGGCATAAGAGAAGAAGGGGGAGGGTGAGTGGGACTGGAAGGAGAC
Source organism: Meriones unguiculatus (assembly GCF_030254825.1). Taxonomy (NCBI): domain Eukaryota; kingdom Metazoa; phylum Chordata; class Mammalia; order Rodentia; family Muridae; genus Meriones; species Meriones unguiculatus. The sequence goes on along the minus strand of NC_083354.1, from coordinate 92,200,795 downwards.
AAGGGAGGAGCTACAGCTAGGATACAAAGGGAATAAACTGTAATAAAAGAAAAAGAAAGAAAGAAAGAAAGAAAGAAAGAAAGAAAGAAAGAAAGAAAGAAAGGAAGGAAGGAAGGAAGGAAGGAAGGAAGGAAGGAAGGTAGGAAGGAAGGAAGGAAGGAAGGAAAGAAGGAAGGAAGAAAGAGATAAAGTTAACACCCCATACAGTTTTTGGACAAAGGTGTCTAAAACATACATGATATCTATTATATATGTTAATACATATATAAACAGCCATATAAATATATGTGTGTGTATGTGTATATATATATGTGTGTGTGTGTGTATGTATATATACAGCCTTTTCAACAAATAGTACTGGGGAGTTGTGTTTACACATGTAGAAGAATGAAACCAGATCAATATTTCTAATCCAGTGTAAAATCCACTCAAAATGGCTCAAATATAAGACATAACACTTTGAAACCATTAAAATGCTAGAGGATACATAGGTATACTATGCTCCTGAACACAGGCAAAGGCAAGGGTTTTCTGAAAAGGAAACTCATAGTTATAGTACAGGGAATAATGAAAAACATTGAAACTGTGTTACTGAATTTTAAAACTCTGCATAAAAATAAGCAAACAAAACCAGAAAAAGAGCGATGCTCTTTGGGTGGATGACACCTAAACGAACATCGGTACAAAGTCCCAATTTATTTCTAATATCAGAGATCAGACCTCTACTCTTGCCTGATGCGTCTAAAACAAAAAGGGGGAACTGTAGAGAGCTGCGGAATGCTATGCCTTAAAGATGGAGCTGGTTTCTGCCTTCCACCTTCCCGATGGTGAGTGCTCTCTGTCACGAACAACTCCACATTTGGCTAAGGCTGAGGATCTGGCTTGCTTCCATGTATGTGGACCTATCTGCATTGCCCACGTGGCACACCTGGGTTGGCTACCCAGAGGCTATTCAAGCTGTGAGCTGGCTTTCCCCAGGGTCAGATGATTGCTCAAGGTTCCTGAATAAACTGCATTGAAAAAAAAAAAACCAGAAAAAGAGAAAACTGTAGTCAGAATGGTGGGTTGGAGAGATGGCTCAAGGGCTAAGAGTACTTGTTTTTGAGAAGACCTAGATTCAGTTCTCAGCACCACATGCTGGCTCATAATCATTGTTAACTCCAGTCCAGGAGATCCAGTGCCTTCTCCTGATCTCTAAGGGTATCAGACACGCATAAATTTTACATATACACATACAGGCATAATATCCATAGACATAAAATTAAATTAAATTTATTAAGAATGGAAAAACAGCTTACTGGTGGAAAACTTGCCATCAAATACACCAAGGAAGAGATTAACATGTAGAATATTAAAAAAAAAAACCTAAATCCCTCTAAACCACGATATTATTCAGTCAGTAAATAAGTTAATGGATTAATTAACTGAGTAGGCATTTCTAAAATGAAGAAATAAAATGATCTGTAACTATTTGAAAACATATTCAACAACATTCTTAGCCATCAAGGAAAATGCATATTAAAACTCCTTTGGGACTCCACATTACACAAAACGGAATGGTCAACATCAAGAAAACAGATGACTCATGCTGATGAGAATGTAAAGGAAGGCAAACTCATATATACTGCTAGAGAGAAAGCAAAGTGATAGAGTCACTATAGAAGTGATGGAGGACATTCTTCAAAAATTATCTTCAACAATTGTCCAGCTATATTTTAGGTAATTGGACTGGAGAATTCGATACTACGATGGAGCAGCTGAGAGTGGCCATGGTCACAGTAAATTCTACCAGAGTGGACGCAGGACTAGCCACAGGATTATCAACATGGATTGCTGCAGCCATGAATCATCTGAAGGAATGGGCGGGCATGGGAGCATTAGCAGGCCTTCTGGTGTTGGTCTCCTTGGTTTGCCTGTGGTATATATGCAAGATTAGAGTCTCCCAACAGTGTGATGCAGCCATGATCATTCAGGCCTTTACAGCCATTGAAGCAGGACATTCTCCCCAAGCATGGTTGGCTGCCATAAAAAGCTAAAATGTTATGCTCAGGATGCGAAGCTAAGCACTGCACTCAGGGTCAGCCGCTTTGGACCCAGAGAAGAGCATGTCTGACTGCATGCGGGTTGATGCCCCAGGTCCCGCCTCTGAGAAAAAGGTATCAGACGGGTCTGATGCTCTTTGGGTGGATGACACCTAAATGAACATCGGTACAAAGTCCCAATTTATTTCTAATATCAGAGATCAGACCTCTACTCTTGCCTGATGCGTCTAAAACAAAAAGGGGGAACTGTAGAGAGCTGCGGAATGCTATGCCTTAAAGATGGAGCTGGTTTCTGCCTTCCGCCTTCCCGATGGTGAGTGCTCTCTGTCACGAACAATTCCACATTTGGCTAAGGCTGAGGATCTGGCTTGCTTCCATGTATGTGGACCTATCTGCATTGCCCCCGTGACACGCTGGGGTTGGCTACCCAGAGGCTATTTAAGCTGTGGGCTGGCTTTCCCCAGGGTCCGAGGTTTGTTCAAGGTTCCTGAATAAACTGTATTGAAAAAAAAATAAATACATAAATAAAAATTATCTTCAATAATCTGTATATATGTAAAACCTAATATTAGCTGGGCATGATGGTGCACATTATTAATCCCAGCACTCGGAAGACAGAGCAGGTGGATCTCTGTGAGTTTGAGGTAGCCTGGTCTGCAAAGTGTGTCCAGGATAACCAGGGCTGTCTGTTGACCATTCTGTAATTTCAAAACAGCAAAAACAAGCAAACAAACAAAATTAATATTTTTCTAACTTACTTTAAAAATAGCCTTCCTAAGGTATAATTAAATTTTGGTAAAATTGTATATAATAAATGATGATCAAAAAGTTTTTGCTTTAGGCAAACAGGCACAAGGAACACTAGATGAATTTATCAATAAAATATTCAAATTTTGTATTGCAGAAATAGATCAGCCAATATCACATTATTAATGATGTTGACTAAATTTACTGAACACAAACCACAAAGTTCTGTTAGATTTTACAAAGACAAACTAGCCCAGCCTACCGTTTGTAACATTTCAAAATTGATCAATTGGCTTAGATTATAAACCAGTCCTGATGAGACCTAATAGGCTAGGGTCAGATGGAAGGGGAGGAGGACCTCCCCTATCAGTGAACTTGGGGAAGTTCATGGGAGGAGTTGAGGGAGGGAAACAAAGTGAATAAAATTGTAATAATTTTTTAAAAAATGAATAAAATATGAAAAAAGAGAGAAAAATACCATCACATAAGATTTTGCTAACTTAGAATCTGATAAT